>NC_058131.1:700351376-700386377 GCF_016433145.1 Gracilinanus agilis
GAGAGAGAGAGAGAGAGAGAGAGAGAGAGAGAGAGAGAGAGAGAGAGGAGGGAGGAAGAGAAGTAGAGAGACACACTCAGAGAGGGAAAGAGAGAGAAGGAGGGAGAAAAGTAGAGAGAAAGAGAGGGAGGGAGAGAGAAGGGGAGGGAGGGAAGGAAAGAGAGAGGGAGAGAGAATGGAGGGAGAGAAGTAGAGAGACAGAAAGAGAGAAAAGGAAAGAGAGAGAAGGAGAGAGACAGGGAGAAGGAAGGAAGAGAAGTAGAGAGACACACACAGAGAGGGAAAGAGAGAGAGGGAGGAGGGAGGGAGAAAAGTAGAGAGAAAGAGAGGGAGGGAGAGAGAGAGGGAGGGAGGGAAGGAAAGAGAGAAAAAGAGAGAGAGAGCGCGCTTTTGGCAAAGACTTCTCTGTACTTAATACTAAGAAGTTCTCCTTTCAAAAGTGATAGGAGGGGTGGTGGGCTAAGTGTAGAGTTGGATCTGCTGAATTCCCTTTGTCACTCATCCATACATCTGCTAGCTTTGTAAAAAATCAGTGCAGCTCCTTAGTGTAAGAAAAGATGCAGTGGTTTATGGCATTGGTTATATTTATGGAGAACTTCTTATTCATAATTAGCAAGAACTTAGAGTCTCATTTCTCTGTACACTTGGGATTTGTTAAAAACGAAACAAAATGAATGAGATTCCAATTTTAAAAGCATGAACTCTGTTCACGCTTAGTCTCTCTCCAATTTACAATTTGACCACAGTCTATGGTATATCCACAGCTCTGCCTCAACTGTCATTAAGAAATAGGAATCTCCCTTTCAGCTTACAAGCAGAGAAAATGCTTTCTCAAACCCATAGGCTCAAAGTAAAAATGGAATTTATGTGAAATCATCAAATAATGAATATTCATAATCTCCTTTTCTTTCAAACCGTTTTGAAGGCAGCAAATCTATGATTACTCTGGACTCTGAATTTCTATTATTAAAATTACAAAGCAATATATCTAGCCTTTTCATGATGATTGCTTGGTATAAGTGTGAGGTGTGTGGGCACAACAATGAACCAAGCATAGAGATTCTGTCCTCTTTGCCATCATGATGACCAAATTGGAGTTTTGGCTAGCTTTCTCTGCTTCTCTAATCCCTGCCCCCAACAAGTATTGTAATCTAATTAAGCTTTTTAGAAAGAATTATGAAAAATAGTGCTCTAAGTATATCATGAATTATAAGGGTGAATGAGAACAAGTCTGAAAAAGAACTCCAGTGGAGTACATGGTCTGGACCACTTTACATAGTCTTAAATATTCAAATTTTTTTGATGTTTTTTACCCGTGTGACCTTTATGGGCCTCAGTTTCTATATCTGTAAAATGAGGTGGTTGGGTTAGATGCTTAAGGTCCCTTCTAAACTCTGGGTCAATCCTATAATTTTTTCAGGCAGATAGAGAGCCTCTCATTACTGGGGGGGCGACATAAGGAGATGGATTTTTCTACCACCACAGCTCGCCAAGACCCCTAAGTTATGGAGGGGTCACAATCTGTGTCAGTGAGGAATATGTCAACCCAGATAAAATTTTAGATCCATTAAACATTAAAATGTTTATTTTTTATATTCTTGCTCAAAATATTCTTGAGCATGAAACTGGTGATGGACTGGAGGCCAATTAACCTCAGGATCAGCCTGGTTGAGTTCAGAGATGCTCACTCCCAGGCTGGCTTTGGGCTTATGGTCCTTTTGGCCATGGCAATTTTTGTAGACCATCTGGGTCAAGAAGGATTGCCTTATACATCAGGGAAGGAGAAATCAGAGATCTTTGAAGAATTATGGAGTTGTGCCTTGCCTTCCCATCTAGATTATAAGCTCCATGTACCACTCTTTCTTTGTTTACCACAGAGCCAGAAATCTTGTGATGGGTAGAAAAAGTTTTGGATACAAAGATAGGAAAGAGCCACATTCAAATTTGGAGTCTGGCATGAGCTGTGTGATCCTGGGCAAGTCTCTTCACTTCTGAGCCTCAGTTTCCTCATCTATAAAAGTGGGAGACAATAATTCCTATAATATTTTCTATCATTGTTATGAAGAAAAGACTTTAAGAACCTTAGAGCACCGCATAAATATGTGTCATTGGACTAGGGCTTCATACCTAATAGATGTAAAAAAAAAAACCCAACACCTTTCTTTCTGTCTTGGAATCTCTACTGAGTATTGGTTCCAAGGCAGAAGAACAATAAAGGCTGGTTAAATGAGGTTTAGTGACTTGCCTAGGGTCACCCAACTAGGAAGTATCTGAGGCCAGATTTGAACTGAGGACCTCCCATCTCCAGGCCTGCCTCTCTCTCCACTGAGCAACTTAGCCACACCTTTAAGAGGATCTTAATAAACATTTCTTGAATGTTCCATTATTGATAATTCATAAGGATCATAGAATTTTAGAGTTAGGTCAAACTTCTTTCATTTATAGATAAGGAATCCTGACCTCTGCCGGGAGGCTGGAAAGTGGATAAAGGTGATACAGAGGGGGAAAGTAAAAAGAAAGAGCAAGGGCCACTCACAAAGAAGTGATAAATGCCAGGCTCCTCCTCCTAAGCACTGCAAAGCTGCCTGTCCTCTAAGGAATAGCCTTCAGGTGAGAGATCATCCAGGAAGGAGCAGAGGAAAAAGAGACGGATAGTGAATGTTGGGAATTACCTGCAAAGGGCTACTGAAATAGCTATTGGTCATCTAGATGACCTGTAACACAGAAAAGTGTTGTATGTGAGTGTAGTCCATGAGTCCTAGGGAGGGAGGCCTTATGCTAACTTCAGCCTGCACTCACACCTCCTTATAGCAAGACTGGCTATGTTCCCCCTCATATTTCTAGCATCACCCCAAAGAGTTATGGGATTCTTCCAGAATGCCATTGGCTTGAGACTTTATTCCAGGGTGTTCAGAACTTCAGGATCATTGAACCAATTAACATCAATCTGGTTTTACTGAGGTTTTACATTGATTATAAATATATTTTATTTATATAAATAAATATAAGCATTTATTTATATAAATTAAATATGAATACACATACATTAAATTAACATATTTATATTTTATAAATTATATTCACAAACTAAATTAATAAATATATAAGATAAATAAAATATATTTATATTTATTATAAATACTGAGTTTATTGAGAAGACTTATCAAGAAGTCCAAACTATTCCTGCAAATATTAGGGACACAGTCTCTGTATACCACTTCAGTCTTAGGGATAGTAAAACCGTTGCTATGAAGTATTTGCTCCACCAACTTCATTTCCAAATGTGGTTTAGCCAATGGACAGAGTCACTTTGCTTGTGGCAACTGGCATCTTGGCTTCTGAATCAATCTACCGCTGCTGGCCTGGGTCCCACTTGCCCTTTGGGTCTATGCTGGCTGACTATCCACTCTGCCAAGGACTCCAGCTCCCTTCTCAAGCTCATGGGGGAGGTCATAGCCTGGTCCGATACTCCTAGACCTAAGAGAAAGAAAGAGGATCTATGTTCATGGGCCCTGGTGGAGAGATTAAGGGCCAAAGCTTCTTTCCCCACCCAGAAGTTTAGAGCATACTCTCCTGCCTCCACTGAGGTTAGTACAGAAAAAGAGAGAGGCTCGCTTGAATTGATTGTTGCTGCTGTTCAGAGGAGTCTGACTCTTCTTGACCCCATTTGGAGGTTTTCTTGGCAAAGATACTGGAATGGTTTGCAATTTCCTCTTCCAGAAAAATTTTACAGATGAGGAAACTGAGTTTAAACAGTTAAATGACTTGCCCAGGATTATATAGCTAGTAAGTACCTGAGGCCAGATTTGAACTCAGAAAGATTCATCTTCCTGACTTCAAACACGGCACTCCATCCACTGAGCCACCTAGCTGCCTCACTAATCGATTAGTACCACTCGAATGCCTCCCTAGTTCCAGATCAGCAGCCAATCAAAAGTCAATCTCTTCACCACATAGCTAAACTAAAGATAAAATAAAGAATCATCGACCACATGAGGACTGTATAAGTCAAACGCTCTGTGTGTGTTGGTAAGGTCTTGCTTGTCCAAACTCCTGAAACTCTCAGAAGATATATTAATGTAGAGAAATTCCAAAATTGGAGGCAGAAAGTATAGTAAAGATCATTTAGGTGAAGATTGAAAGATGAAGAGACAGAAGGGACATTGTCATCTGGGACTATCTATCTACAGGTCATCTGAACAGGCTCATGAGAAAGTTGTGTTCAATTAGCCAGACATGCTGGACCTCTTTCTCTGTCAAATAGCAATAGGTAGGGGACAGCTGGGTGGCTCAGTGGATTGAGAGTCAGGCCTAGAGATGGGAGGTTCCAGGTCCAAATCTGGCCTCAGACACTTCCCAGCTGTGTGACCCTGGGCAAGTCACTTGACCCCCATTGCCCACCTTTACCACTCTTCTGCCTTGGAGCCAATACACTGTATTGACACCAAGACAGAAGGTGAGGGTTTAAAAAAACAAGCAATAGGAAATATAATTCCTTGACTAGAATTATAATTTCACCCTCAAAAGATGGAAGAAACAAATGAAAGTAATTGTTATTTTGTAGCTGATTTTCTCCATAAAGAAAGAACTGAATTGGATACTGGAAGAGAAATGATGTTAGTGGGACTACCATCCACCTTAGAATTTGTGATAGTGAAGATTAAAGCAAGGTTTAGTCTGACACATTCTATTAAATTTTTCTCAATTACAAATGGGAACAATTTTTTTTTAACCCTTAACTTCTGATTATTGAATCCTTGGTGGAAGAGTGGTAAGGGCTAGGCAATGGGGGTCAAGTGACTTGCCCAGGGTCACACAGCTGGGAAATGCCTGAGGCTGGATTTGAACCTAGGACCTCCTGTCTCTAGGCCTGACTCTCAATCCACTGAGCTACCCAGCTGCCCCAAATGGGAACAAATTTTGACAATTGTTTTCTGACATTCTTCAATTCAGATTCTCTCTCTCCCTCCCCCTTTCTGAGGCTATCAATAGTGTGATAGGTATTAGTGTTTTCATGAATACATATTTCCATATTCCCCATGTCGTGACTGAAGACATATATCACATACACAATGAAAAACTCATGAAGGAAATAAAGTAAGGATGGTGTGCTTTGATCTGCATCCAGGTTCCAGCAGTTCCTTCTTTGGTCATAGATGGCATTTTTTTAAAACCACGAGTCCCTTGGGGTTATCTTGGAACCTTGTTTTGCTGATAATAGTTCAGTCCTTCACAGCTGATCATTGTGCTTTATTTCTGTTACTGTATACAGTGTCTAACATGCATGCTAGCGTCTGTAAGGGGTAGATTTCCCAAGGTTCGGGGAGGGGATAGAGAAGACATCGTGGTCTAGAATTCTACAAGAGAATTCAGTCTCGGCAGGGATGGGAACTCTCAAGAATGGCTTAAGAAAACCAATTCTGATAGGAGGAAAAAGAGGGAGTTGCCAAAAGACACATGATATAGACAGGGGGTTCATCAGTTCGCTTCTACCAATTCTACCAATAATGGTGCCTGGTCCTTCCTCCAGGAGCCAAGAAAAAAAATCTCTTTCTTCTTCCACAACAGTTTTTTCAGATGTTTGAAAATAGCTTTGATGTCCTTTCATCTCTTCTCTGAGCTAAAAACCAGGTTCCCTCAATGAGTCTCTGTATGGTGGGCTCTTGAGGCCGCTTTGGGCACCCTTTTTTAGACACACTCCATCTAATCAATGTCTTTTCTATGATGCGATGTCTAGATAATAGTCCGGATGTGATCACACTAAGGCAGAGAAGGCATCATCTTTCTAGACAGAGCATGTCAGTTTTCTTAATGTTATCTTGAGATGTTTCAGCCTTTTTGGCTCTCATTATTCTGTTGACTCACGTGGAGCAGCCAGTCCATTAAAATCCCAAGCGTTTATCTGCCCATGTCACCCTCACTTTGTGCTTATGTTTTTTTTTTTCTTACATTTTTTTTATTTTAAACCCTTAACTTCTGTGTGTTGACTTACAGATGGAAGAGTGGTAAGGGTAGGCAATGGGGGTCAAGTGACTTGCCCAGGGTCACACAGCTGGGAAGTGTCTGAGGCCGAATTTGAACCTAGGACCTCCCGTCTCTAGGCCTGGCTCTCAATCCACTGAGCTACCCAGCTGCCCCCTGCTTATGGTTTTTTTGGACCCAATTATAAGACATGATCTCTTTTCAAACTGATCTTATTGGATTCAGCTCAGTGATTTAGCCTGTCATGATCTTTTGGCGTCTGACTCCAGCATCTAATGTGGAAGCTATCTTTTTGAGGTTTGTGACAGCTGCAAATCTGATAATCATGCCATCTATGAATATATCCAAGCCACTAGGAGAAATGTCAAATGGCATGGGATCAAAGACAGTTCCCCAGGTCATGCCACCATCTTTTATTACTGATTCCTCTTTGGGGCTGGCCAATGAACCATTTTTGAATTTACCTAACTACTATTGTATAACTACATCTCTTGATCTTTTGCACAAGAATCAGATGAGAGACTGTCAAATACTTCATTGAAATCTAGGCACCCAGTATCTCAGCAATCCCTCCTCCCTCCAATCTAAAAATCTAAGACTCCTGTCAAAGGTCTTTATGATTGAGATAAGTTTCAAATGAGATGCTGGCTCTAAATGACCACTGTTTACCAGCCATCCATTTATTAATATGCTTTAGAATTTTTCCAGGAATTGAAGTCAAACTCATTGGTTTATGGTTTGCAGGGTTTCTTTCCTTTCTTTCTCTGACAACTGGAACATGTGCCCCGTCTCTAGTCATAAGACTTCTCTTCCATTCCCTATGATTTTTTCAAAGACAAGTGACTGTGCCCCAGCAGTTTTACCTACCAGTCCTTTCAATACTTTGGGATAGAGTTCATCTACTAGTCGCAGGGGTTCCCAACCTTTTTTGGCCTCCCGCCCCCTTTCCAGAAAAAATATTACTTAGCGCCCTGGAAATTAATTGTTTTATTTTAATAGCAATTAATAGGAAAGATAAATGCACCTGTAGCCATCACCACTCCCCTGGATCACTGCAGCACCCACCAGGGGGCAGTGGCGCCCACTTTGGGAATCACCGTGTGGCTTGAATTCAACAAGAACAGCTGGGAGATCTCTTGTGGTCTCCCTACCTGTCTTGGTTTCAGTTCCAATGAGTCATTTTTGTTCTATCTGTTCAAGTTCAAAGATCATTCTCTTGGGCAAAGAAAACAAACAAAATAAGAATTTGAACAAATTTGGCTCTGCCATACCTCATCATTCTTATATAGAAGCAATGGCCCCATCTTTTCTTTGATCATCCTCTTTCTTCCAATATAGTAGTCAGATCTGAAGGACAATGGAGGTATCTATCCCCAAGTTCTCTAAGGGTCAGGTCAATTTTGAATCAAAAAGGGCTTGCTCTGTTCATAACGGAAAGCTGTCTCCTCAATTAAGTCCAAATAGCTTCTCGAGACCCACTTTCTTGGTTGGAGCCAAACTTGGGGAGGCTTGGTTTTTCTATCCCCGTCCCAAGTTAGAAGGCAACTGGATATCAGCTGGTAGCTGAGGATGGTTGAAAAGGAAGGCTCCTAAGAGTCCTCTCTTCTTTATCTGTACTTTCTTTCTTGTCAACTTTATCCATTACTTTGGTTTTATTCATATCTTTACAGAAATGAATACCAAATCGACGTGAGCTTCGGTCCATATGGAACTCCCTGTTGGATACTGCCATCCGGGTTCAGCTGTCACTTCAAATTCAACACATCCAAAGTTAAATTTATATTTCCTAGACTTGCTCTTCCTCACACCTTTCCTATTTCTGGTGACGTCGATACCTTTCCATTTCTCTCTCCTTTCAAATTCTACTCGCCAGGCCCTTTTTACTTCTAACTTAGACTGCTGTAATAACATCTTTTTTTAAACCCTTGCCTTCTGTCTTAGAATCAATATTAAGTATCAGTTCCAAGGCAGAAGAGTGGCAAAGGCTAGGCAATTGGAATTGAGTGACTTGCCCAGTGTAATATAATTAAGAAGTGTCTGAGGTCAGATTTGAACCCAGGACTTTTTGTTTTCAGGCCCGACTCTATCCACTGAGCCACCTAGTTGTTCCTTACTGTAAGAGCTCTTAACTGGCCTCCCTGTCTCCAAGCAGGCTGGTAGGTGAGCGGTAAACAGTCATTAAGTGCCAACTACAGGCTAGGCATTATGCTAAGGCACCAGGATACAAAGAAAGACAAAAGACACACCCTGTCTAATGGAGGAGACTTCCTGCAAACAACTGTGTACAAACAAGCTATAGACTGGATAAATGGGAAACCATCAGAAGGAAGGCACTAGGATTAAGAGGGATTGGGAATGATATCCTGTAAGGAGCTGAGAGGGGAAGGGAGCCAGGAAAGTCAGCAGGTGGAGATGAAGAGGGAGAACTTTCCATGCATGGGAGGGAGCCAGTGAAAATGCCAGGAGATAGAAAGTTGTGGGAGAGGATAGCAAGGAGGCGAGTGTCATTGAAGAACACAAGGGGGGAATGTAAGTATAAGAAGACTAGAAAGGCAGGTGGGACAAGGTTATGAAGGGCTTTAAACACTAAAGGACTATTTGATCCTAGAGATGCCAGGGAGTCACTGGAGTGGACTGAATAGGGGAACGACACGAATAGCTGTGTGTGTTTTAAGGAGCTCCTTTTCTTAGAGATTTTAGAGCTGAGAAGAGTATTTTTTTTGTTTCAGGGATGAGGAAACTGAGGCCCATAAAGGTTAAATTCATTGTCAAAGATGGCAAAGATTATCAGCTCATCAGATTTTAATTTCAGTAAGGCTGCCAGGCTTAACAACAAAGCTTCATTCGGTTCAGAAAAAAATGGCTAAGTTAAAGTAAACGTAAAATATATCTCTTAACTGTTTTGCAGGTACAATCGACTAGAAGTTGTCCCTTGACTTTATTTCCCCTTGGTTGAACCTAATCACTTCTCTGAGATATTCCACCCTTAGAGGCAGGTTTAGGAACCATAAAAACACAAGATCCAACCCTCACATATCCTCACAAGTCGAAAAAGCTCTTTCCTGTACAATTAAAATATATATTATTAATAAATAGGAGAGGAGACTCAGAAAAGCTTGTGTGCCCTTGAAGAAGGACATACGTATTCTCAGGAGCCATGAAAGCTGGCACAGAGCTTCTGACATCTGGGACCCTGGGATCTGGGACATCTTCCTTTTACCCCTCTTTTTCATCATCCCATCTGGTTTTCCTCTGTATTCTCCCCCCATCCTGAATTTTTTTCCTTTTTTTTGCCCCCTAAGTTCCCGCCTTTCCTATGACATTTTACTGTTACCCCAGGGCAAGTGCTGCTATCTCAGGCCTGTCTGGAGAGACGCCAAAGTTATATCCACAGAATCACAAGCACAAACTCCTGGTTCTTTCCATATACCATACATGAACAAGCTTTAATGAATATTTTATTGGAATAGCATGAGCGTCCTATCTATTATTTCAAAATGGTGGCAGATGCAAGAACACTCACGGGCCAAAGAAAGCCACTGGATAGCAAGAAGGCAGTCCAAAATATTAGTCGATTGTAAAGTCCTTCATTGTGCATAATGAATCTGGGATTAAAAACCAATGAATTGACAATAAGCAAAACTTTATTTAGAGAAGAAACAGTCCATCATTTTCTAAATTGCCTTAAAATGCTCAGTTTGAGCTGAACATAGATCCCAAGTTTTATTTTTTTATTTTTTATTTCTAAGCCGCTCCTCGATAACTTGAAAAGCAAAGTTTCCAAACAAAACAAAACCAACCAACAAAACTTCAAAAAAGCATGTCTAGAAAACATCAACAAGCATAGTTGTTAATTACATGGTCTACTAGGCTACATACATACCCCCTGAACCTTCCGTGAGGGGCCAGCTACATCTCATGGGTACAATTTGCCCTAAGGTGGTGTTAGCTCCAACTTCTACAGAAAACCCAGCATGCACAATGTCAGGTAACAGGGAAAGAAACCAGAGTTATTATTTCATTTTTTAGCAACATAGGCAAAATATACAGTACAAAGAGATTTTAAATATTTCAGGATGGTTAGTTACACTTTTTCCCCCTTAAGATTTTAATATCCAAAAATATTTGAGAGAATTATTTGGTTCCAGCTTCCTCCAGGGGAAGAATGCCATATGTGGGAACCTTCTGGGAACTGGAGTGTTTTCAAGTGGAGTGGGCTCATATAGCTTGAGAGAAGGGAAACATCAATGATATTTCACCTTTTTTTTTTGGGAGGAGGGGGCTGAAGCAATTAACTATGACTGCTTTCAGGACTAGAACTGAAATGATGGTTTTCTTCTTAAAAGTACATCATTTAGTCAGTCCAGATGTATATAATCCATTTGCTAGACTGGGCAGCATCAGAAAAGAGTGAAAACTGTTGTGAGAGAAGACCAAGCCATGAGATACCAATCTTTGAGGACACACTTTGGTTTTTAATTCCCAGCGAAGAATCTCAGATTTCAGTGTGGAAGTCTCTTAGTGAGAAATCACCAGAAACCACAACCAAGCTTCCAAATGACTCTCTAGAATAGTGTATGGAATTATCCTGTACTACAGCAGAAAAGAAACCAGGGACTGCCTTTGGTCTTCCTATGGGAACTCAATCAAATCCACAGCCAGTAGCCAGGGGCCCCAAAAAGCAGGAGGCAGAGTTTAGACAAATGAACTCTTCCTTGAGGCAGGCTGTAGTGTCTTGTCCTTAAACAAATTTCCCTGGCTTATCTGGAAAAACAGAAATTTGTTTGTAAGAAAAAGGTGGAGTATTTTTTGAAGAGGGCTTTTTTTTTCTCCTCCAAATGGCTTATTGGGTATGACTTTATATGCAGAAATTTCATCTTTATAGTTTATCCTGCCTGGAAAAAAGATAACAAAAGAAAAAAGTGGTGGGGTAGGAAAGACATTTAAATTTTGAAAATCAACTCAGTCCATCTACATTTTTAATTTGAAATATGCATTTTCAGATTTTGCCTCTTTTTCTTTTAAATTCACTATTTTTTGAGGGTCTCTACTGTGAGTTCTTCCTTGACAAGTTTGCTTCATCATCTTACAGGGCTGGGGCTAGAAGGAGGAAACAAATACTGAAAAAACTTGGGAGCTTCTGTGATGCTCCTTACAGCTAACTGTACTAGAGCCAGATGTCTCAGGGTGAGGATTATCAGCTGCATAATTCCAGTCTTTTTGAACTCTTGTACTTTTGTACTCTTGTACAGTGTGTGTGTGAGGGTTTTTCAAAGTATTGGGTACTTGAAAGAGAGAGACTGGGGATGGCGATGAGGATGGACTGTGAAACTTAATGCTAAGTCATTACGGATGCCACTGCTCACTAAAGACCATTCAGAAAATAGGAAAAAGGATCTTCGAAATCAATGTGTAAATAAATCAAAGAGAGAATTTTTTTTGGCGCTTGCCTTATACAAATTTGATTTACATACAACTTTTCAGGAATACGTCTGTTGGAGCAAGAAGAGATGCACTTGCATTAAAGTTATCCTCATGTCTTAATCAATACTTTGTCTCTATGCTGCTTAAAATAGCAAAATTCCACTCATCTTTGGCTGCCAGGGCACCTCGGTTATTCTTACGCTAACACATCGCTCACTCATTTGTCCCAACTGTAACTGGGGAAATTGCCAAGAGTGGGCTATTCTGGCTGGGAATCCACTTGATCTGTGTAAAATAACCCTGTTCTTCAGAGTGACATTCACCTTGCCATATCTGTATAGAATTAACCAGGGTTTCTCGAGGGGATTCAAACACCACTCAACTTCCTCGATATGGCCATTATTTTGGAATTTAAATGCCCCTCTTGCAAACTCCATTTTTTCCTTCTGCTCTTTTCATCATTGGTGGAATAAGTAGAGCAGAATTGACCTTCTTGAGAGACCCAGTTTCATGGAATCGGACGCTATCTCCCCATTCTTGTGTAATTCTAGACTTTGGTTAGAGTCAAGTTTGAAGTAATGAGAACCTGGCCTGCTCTTTAACTATTGCAGAGATAACTTAACCAGGATAAATCATGCAGTGATGCATTGTAATTTGCATAATGTAGTTGCTTTAATATGACTCATTTCTGAAAACTATTTTTGAATGTTTGCAAATTCCCATTCTGCTCACTTTCACAAAGCAACCTTTGGATCTTGAGATCAAAGTTATTTTTCTGCAAAGAAAAATGCAGATTTATTAGAAGCGTGAAAATATTTTTCATTTCCATTTTATTGTTATCTAGTTTAATTTTCAAAATGAGTAAATAATGCACAGCCAACCCTTGGCTTTCTATTGGCCGGGGATGATGATCTCAGGGTCGTATGTAGATCTCTCCCCAGAGCAGTCCTCCGTGCCTACTACATTCTTCATGTTCATAGTTAGTTAGTCTTGGCATCAATGGTACAATTCTCAGAGGACAGAAATCCAGGAGTTTCCGATTCTTGCAATTTCAAGGCTATCGGTTCTTTCTCAGAATGCCGTGGCCATTATTTACACGCTCACAAAAACAAGACGCCTATGAAGCTACAATACCTGCTGTGCTGATTGATGTAATTAGACGGAAAAAAGGGCAAATACGTTTTCAACAAGTGCATTTTTTTTTTTTAACTTTTAAGACACAATATTAGCAACTTTCTTAGCAGGGAGATGGGGCTGGGAGTAGGACAGTCACAGTTCGAAAGCTCTTTGGTATTCACTAAACAATTAGCTCTCTAATTAATCGGCAGTGAAAAGATGCTGGGCTTTGTCAGCGACTTGACAGCTCGCTAAGAGATCTGAAATTGTCTCCAGGACTTCTGAGAGGAAAGAGCAGGGGATTGACTAGAGCTTCCCCAGCAGTCTCAGCACTGACATGGCTCTCCTGATTCCTCCCCACTCCTATCTCTTTCCCTGTCCCTGCTCCTTCTCCCAAGGTAGGAGTACCTCTTCTATTTGCCATGGGAGCCCTTGGATATATTTTGAAGAATTTGTGGGTTCAAAAATGGATGAAGGGGAGTTAGGAAAAATAGGAATGGCTTAGGGGAGCTCGCTTAGTCCCCCGCTGAGTTCCCAGACAGCACGAGCCTATTTATTTGGCAGCCACTGCTGGTCAAAATATCATTTCTTACCTTACTTGAATTTTTCATTTCTCTTTATTATGTTCTCCTGCTAATTAGAAAATCCTTTGTGTTAACGAGCATCCTCTCTTAAAAATGTCAAGACCTGTCTCTGAGAGGCTTACGGTGCAACCCTACTCGTTCCATGAGATGGCTGTCTTTCTAAGAACTAGCTGAGATGAGTTGCTGTGGGGAGCAGGCCCTTGGATGGGGGCGCTTGAGAGAGAAGGTAGGCTATCATAGCATGTAGGTCCATGTACTGGGGGTCCTGGGGATGCAGGAGGGGACTAGCCAAGGGGCTGGTGCCCTCTAGCGAGGGTAGAAGAGGGATTTTAAAAAGGGAGATGAGATGGCACCAAAGACAAACTGGGTTTAAAAACTTTGCCTATGATCAGCCCAGGAAAGAAAGAAGATATTTCTCTTTTCTTATTTTTCTATCACATAGCTCCCTGCTACCAGGACCCAGAATTCGAGGTAGTACTCTGAGTGCTTGCTAGTACTAGAACAGCTACATGATAAGTTAACTCAGTGGTCTCAAACTCAAATTGCATTTTTAAAAGTCTAAGTAACTATTATCTACACATTTGTTTCTCTTCACAAAAATCATTCACGAAACATACTGGTATCACCTTCAAAAGGCTTTGTAATATGATTTAGAAGGCTGCAGAGCTCTGAAGTGGCCCTGGACTACGGGTTTGAGATTCCTTGGTTAATCAGGAAGGTCTGGGATCCAAGCTACCGCTCGAATGTGATTATTTCAGGGGGAAACGTATTTTGCAATTGATTTATAAATGAACTTTGGAGATACTATCAATTAGAAAATCAGGCACTTTCTAGATTGAGGTCCCACTGTTTGACTGCCCAATATTGCATTTTGACTTGGACAGTAAGTCGCTTGGGGAAATTAACTTTACAAGACTGGATTGTGGCTCTTGAGCTTGCTACATATATTTTTTTAAATTTTTTATAATTTATTTATTTATTTATTTTTTAAACCCTTAACTTCCGTGTATTGGCTCCTAGGTGGAAGAGTGGTGAGGGTGGGCAATGGGGGTCAAGTGACTTGCCCAGGGTCACACAGCCGGGAAGTGTCTGGGGCCGGATTTGAACCTAGGACCTCCCGTCTTTAGGCCTGACTCTCCATCCACTGAGCTACCCAGCTGCCCCCTTTCTACATATATTAATGAAGACAAACACATTGCCACTGAATGGATGGTATTTGGATAGAGATTCTTAAAAACCCAACTATTTCCAGGGGTTCTCTCAATGGTTTATCCGGATCGTTTGCTTTCCTTCTTTTCTACTTTTTGGCCATTTCCCTCTTATATTAGGATAATGACAAAAGTATAGGCAGAGGCAGAGAGAGGAACTGGTACTCCTATCAATATTGTTGTTTTAGCAGATTTCGAAAGGAAATATCAAAGAAAGAGGTCTTGACCATTGAGCTAAAATGAAATTTGAGTGTTATCGGTGAATTTTAGCTATCTATATTCTATCCACTTCTGATTCTGATGACTAAACAAGAGTTATCTATTGAAAGGGCCTTTTGTGGGTTAGGGAAGAAGCACAATTATTGAATCTATGTGGTATTTTTGCCCCAAAGGCCAGCTTGCTTGTACTAGCCTCTTTCAGATTCTATGTGCCATTTTGAAAAAACAAAAGTCAAGTCCTACAAAATCAACGTACACTATTTCAACCTTGTCAGTATTCTCTGTAGTTCAGTAACTCTTGAATACGGTAATAAGGCAGGGGGTCCTATACTTCAATAATCCCAACATTAAAGACCTGGGGTCCTGATTCTCTTTATCTCATTCTATTGAGTCTGAGTTAGAAAATGCGATTGTTTGTATACATGGCGGTGCTTAATAAATGCTTGTCAATTGGAATTGCTTGGCTCAGGGTGGTAAAATAGGTCTCTTGGGATCCCATTCCATGTATTAGGGTCCAGTGATTTATGTGGAATTGATCTGTTTCCCCTTCCCCATCCTTCAAAACTAAATTTCTCATAATGATATCCTATCTTTGTATGGTCTTTTTACAGAATCTCAGACTTGCAACTTTATACATCAGGGCATTAATTCACTTTTCCTACATCCAAACTTCAAACTTGAGCCTGGAGCACATTCTATATCCGAATGAAGTTCCTGTTGAGAAAAAAGGGCTCATTCATATAACAAATATTTATGAATTATGGGCTATGTGTAAGAGCTTGTGTTCAGTGACGGGCAGAGAAATATAAAAATGGTCCTTTCCCTCAGGTAGCTTCCACTCAAACTGTCCGATATTGTATCCCAGCTCACTATTAGACGTTAAACAAATAAGCAGATACATAAGGAGATCCAAGTTCTGAGAGATGCAAAAGGAAAATCCCAGCAGCTCCCAGCTTTGGAGACTTGTGGGGTCTAGGATAATTGGGGTATGTGAGAAGCCAAGGAAGTAGTAGAAGGAGAGTTAGAACAGTGCTGTCATGCAGGCCACACAGGCCCAGGCCCAGACATGAGCCCTTCTTATTAAAAATATTTTGAAACTTATTCTATTGGATATTTTTTCTAACAAAACCTTTTTAATTTAATAATAGAAATCAGTGAGGAAATAGAATCCTTTTGATCAAAACTGGCTTTCTGGTTCATTTTGCTACAAGGCATCCGTTACACATTTCTATGCTGTGAGGTTTTTCTTGGACAAATAAAAAATTCGGCATTTTCTATATTTCAATTAAAACCTTCACTCTTGGGCAATAGAATGTATAGCATCATATAGCCCATTTGTGAAGCTATTTTTAAAGTCATAAAAGATGCAAATGGAACCTCACTGAGAATCCCTTTTTGACCAAAGGACAGATTTTGGGCAGGGAAACAGCCATCACTGGGGCCTGGAGGAACGGCAGTCATTTGCGTGGCTAGTTCATGTGGTAGGGGCAGGAGTCTGCCTTGTTCATCTTTGCAGCTTCCATGCTGTCTTGCAATATATAAGTTTAACAAATGAACAGCTTTTCCCCCCATCCTGGGGCTCCTTGGATCCCTACGCCTCTGTGGGAAGCCTGGTGAAAAGGATCCTGGAGACGTCCCTGAAACCAAGTGGCTGGAACAGAGAGACATCATCAACTCATGTCACTGCAGAGTCATCCCTGACCTGCGGCAGAGACTGAACTGATGAACGAGAATCAGAAGTGCTGGTTTCTCCTCTCACTTTTTACTTTTAGCATCATAGTTTCTACTTAGATGCCACCTCTTTAGGTGGGGATCTTAAGGCAGTTAGAAATCTAAAATGGCTGCTTTTCCTAATAGCCCACTGCCCTGGGGAGGAAATGAAAAGCATGAATTTTTTTCATAACTTCCTCTACTTAATTTTCTGTTTTCTTCATTGAATTACATGGTTTGGGGGCAGCTAGGTGGCTCAATGGATTGAAAACCAGGCCTGGAGATAGATACAAATCTGACCTCAGATACTTCCTAGCTGTGAGACCCTGGACAAGTCATTTAACCCCCAATACCTAGCCCTTAACATTCTTCTGCCTTGGAACCAATCCACAGTATTGATTCTAAGATGGAAGGTAAAGGTTAAGAAAAAAAGAATTACATGTTTTGAGGCTTTTGAGGAGGTCTTTACTGTCTGATTTCTTCTTGGCCTAAGTTGTTGCTGTAGTATGAGATGACCTCTTCCCATCTTAGAAGCAGTAATGTATGGTAGTCACTTTTTACACGATGCTGGAGATTTCGCAGCATTTCTCCAAGGTTCCTCTTTGGCTAGTTTAGTCCATGTACTCTACTGGGTCATTGCTCAGGAGTATAATAAGTCAGGAATAAACTGATTATGACATAGAATGGAAAAATCAGTTCTTGGTAAATATAATTTAGTAGTCACACTCAGGAATAGAAAAAAAAATAGAGCAGACAGCATCATAGGCATCCATTCCAACCACGAAGCGGGCTGGGCACAGCAAGATGTTGCTACGCTGCATCGGGTAGGTCTGAATGCCTACAATAAACATGTCACTCATTCTTGGCAACTTCTAGTGCAGTTCAATTTGCTCAAGATGAAAAAGATGAACTTGCTTCTTTATATACATTTGTTCTATGTTATCCCTCTACAATGCTATAACAAAGTGGATTTGATAAGCTCTCCTCAAATTACTACGATCTGCATGACTGGAGAGAGTTAGGTCACGATCTCTTAGCCTCTTTCCCTCCTCTTGAATTTGGTGAGTTAGCCCTTTTCTAGGGCACTATGGTGTGCACCTTCTAGCACAAGCTTATTGCCTCTGAGAATATGTTTTGTAGCACTACGCTTCTCTAACATAGCATGGGATGGACAGAGCAGTAGCTTTTGCCCAGAGTAGTGGCAGACTACCATGTGGCATTTTTGGTTTAATTATACCGTATCCCCTCGTTTCTCTTTTGTTCAAATTTTTAAAAGGTACAGCACCCCCTTTCTTCCTCTGCTGTGACTGAGAGACTCCCCAGTCTGCTTGCTCAGAGTATTCCTTGCAACAAGTCCAGCAGTGTGATAACTTACTAAAAACTAGTTGCTTGGAAACCTCTCTTGGCTTATCTCTTCTTGTTGTTGGTGACTGTGGGCTTCTTTTCTCTCGTCAGTCCTTCACCTCCATAGCAGGAGCCCTGAGGCTTTTAAAGTTCTTCACTTTCCACCATACTCTGAGAAGAGCATGAAAACACCATCGTACTTTCCATAGATGAGAAGGCTGAAAAAATGTCAAGTCCTTTGCTGGTGAGGGATCCATAGCGGCTGCCACTGGGTCGTACCGACATGGGCTGTGGAAGCTGTTGGTGCCACTGGGCTGAAAATCGGTAAAAGGACACATTAGACTCAGCTGAATTCAGGTTGTTCTAGAATATGGGAAGGAGGGATGGATGTAGAAGGCAGGAAGCCTGGATTCTAGTCTCTAGCCTTCTCATGTCTGTGCCTCAGAAGATATTGTGATTCTCATACTGCACATGAGGAGGCTGAGCAGGACCTCTCTGGGCATCATTTCTCCCATCTATAAACTGGGAATAAAAATGGTTGCCCTGCCAAATACAGGATCAGATTATTTTTCTTTCTAATTCTAAGATCCATGATCATATTACAAGAAGGAAGCAACAGGCTACAGAAAAAGATAGACTTTGATGATTCAGGGGATACTGGGAGCAGGTAATAGATCTCTCTCTTTTACCTTGCCCCCCCCCCAACTTGGCCTGCCACAGTACCAATGCCATTAGTCACTCATTCTGTGGCCCCAATTAAGGAGGAGGGATGAGTAAAATCTGAGGCAAGAGGGCAATAGCTGCCACCAAAAGCCCTAGGTCAAAGAATAGCATCTCTCCCGATTGGAAGCTGCCCACAGGCAACCTGTAAAAAGAAGGAAAGATGAGACCTCTGGGGTAGAGCAGTCTGGTGTTGGAGCCAGTTTTCTTGGATAGCTCTCCGAGTAGGTCTTTACTTGTCTTGTCTTGTGTTGGGTGGACAAAAATGTTGGGTGTTGGGCTGAGCCATAAGTAGCTTCAAGTATTAAGGCAAAAAATATGCCAAAAAACCAGGTAGTGATAACTTTTGTCATGGTCACTAAGAGCCTGATTATACCTTCTGATAATTTCTGTTTTTTTCAGGAGTATCAATGTGAAGGGCTTGGGGATCCTTGTCATCATAGGTCTTAGGGTTCTGTCACCTTACGCACAAGTGGGTCTATACAAGCTTTAAGCCACTAAAACATCCCTAAGAATTACTTTATCAGATTTCTTTGGAAAATAGAGAAGAGACTTTGAAGGCTCAAGGTATGTGTTAGGGAAACATTGGTAGGGAAGAGTCAAGAAAGGTCTGCAGGATGCACTCTTGTCTCGGAATAGCAAGCTTACATAGGGCTCCATAGCTGGGTAGCCCTGGGCCAAGTACCAAGAAACTAGATTTCAAAAGGGGAGGCAGAGACAAGAAAGGGAAATAGACATGGATGGCGGGGCTGGGAGACGGAATTACAAGCAAACTTGGTTTTCTTACTAATTTTATCATATTCAAATACTCTAAATGCTAAATCTCAATGTGGTTGAAGTGTGAATCCTGAAACAGTTTGGACAGATCTAATACCAGCATGCATGCCTAAGGGGAACATCTCAAGGACTCCAGCCAAAGGACTTTCAGGATCTACGAATCACCCGGCTGTTGCATGTAATCTCTAAGCTTAAACCCACTCTTCCCTGGTCTGTATGTATTTGGTGGAAGTGTATGTCACAGGGTTTTGTTTTGTTTTTAACTTTTCCATTTTAGAATCAATAGTGTGTATTGGTTCCAAAGCAGAAGAGTAGTGAGGACTAGGCAATGGGGATTAAGTGACTTGCCCAGGGCCACCCAGCTAAGAAGTACCTGAAGCTAGATTTGCACCCAGAATCTCCCATCTCCAGATCTGGCTCTATCCATTGAGACATCTAGCTTCCCCCTCCCCACCCCCCGTCACAGATTTTGAGGGGATGTTTTAAACCAAACGATCTTAATCCAGTAGCTGAGTATATACCCTTGTCTAAAAATTATTTAAGCCTTGATGGCTAATTGATATGAACCAATCAGCAAGTGGGAAGCACACTATTTGGGGCTCTAAGCTCTAGAACTAGATAGACCTCTTCTGGCCCCTAAGGGCTACCCCTAGAACTTTAAGAGGTCAGAGTGGCCACACGCTGGGGACAAAACTCATTGATGGGAGCAGGAGTTGAGATAAAGACTCCAAGAGTCAGTATGTTCTAAACCAAATAATTAGTATCAAAGTAATATAGTCAGCATCAGTAACTTCCATTTCTATCACAAAATCTCTCCCTATTCCAGGGGTTAAAAAAGTATAAAGAAAAGGAAGCATTCTTTTTTGGCCACTGGATGGCATATAATCTAGCTGTAACCAGGCTCTCCTAGCTTAAAAACATCTTACCTTGTTTCATTCAAGAAATGGTAATTAAAGGCACATTGTGGAGCTCCCTCTTAGGGCTTTACTAAGGAATGTTTCATGGCGTTTAGCAAAATTGACTGATGTGAGCTCTATTTCAGCGCCAATAATGGGTCAGTACTTGGGAGTAATTTATGGGTCCTCACCAAGGGAGTGAATACTTCTTACTAATGAAATCCTGAGTCCTTGAAGTCCTGAAAATTGGATAATCACCTCCTCTTTGCTATTCTTAAATAGCTCTCTGGCTCCATCATTCTTGCATTCAAGCTCTCCAGGGTGCAGAAAATAGATAACAGCAAAGGGCTTTGGGTAGCTGGGTTGAAATCACTTAAAAATCTGTCTTCTGGAATGAATAACCTAATCCGACCAGTTCCTTTGTGGAAAATAAAGCCAGCTAACTGCTCCAGCAACGTTGGGATAAGGGAGTGAGGGAATGGATGCTATACATTCTTTTGGGCTGTGTGTTTTCAAACGAGCACATTAGACTCACCGTAAATATCAAGCCTTGCAGTACATGACACAATGCCAGCTTCGTTTTTGGCAGACAGCGTGTACCATCCGGCATCTGATTTCTTGGCCGGCTGGATGAGAAGGCAGACGTAACCTGTTGTATCTTGGTGCATGCTGAAAAAAAAAGTAAAGGACCTTTGAGCGGAATATACTGGCATACGTTAGGGCATAGGCTTCAGGGAGACACCTAGCACCCATCACATTTTGGTCACCAACATTCTTATACAGATGAGAGCAGGATGAGAGTCAGTATGTCCTACATAATAGATGAGGAGGGCCTTGGAGTCAGGAAGGTCAAGTTCAAGTCTTACCACTGACCTATACTAGATGTGTGACCTTGGACAAGTCATTCTCAACAACAACGCAATTCTATAAGGATTAAATGACAAAATTTTGTAGTTGGAAGAAGTTTCCACATTGGGAATTCCCCCACCCTGATACAACCACGTGATTTCCCTCTTCCTAATGTCACCAAAAATATTAGAAAAATCAGGTCTAGGTGAACCTCAATGATTCCCTTAAAGAAGTCTCAACAGGGGAAGAGTCTGGAGTAATTAAGAAGCAGACCAGGTGGGAAGGGATAGGCAGCTATCTCGGTTTCCCCTTTTCCATTTTAAACTCACAGTCCATATTTGCTTCCCCTAAGTTCCTGGGCTGAGGCAATCACAGTTCCTTGTACACAGAAGGTGCTTATTAAATATCTGCTGAATGAATGAATGACACCTAGCCATTGTGAGTTTATTACATGTTTTAGACATAGTGCGGAACATCCCTTCCCCTCTTAAGCTCCTTGAGGAGAAAGGTGGCTTCATTTTTGTTTGTAGCCACAGTGTCTAGAATAGTGTCTGGTACATAGTGGGGGGTTGCCAAATACTTATTGAATTGAGACAAGGTTAGACTTTTTCCCCCCAAAAGAACTTCTATTAAATCTGTGGAAAGAAAAGATGGAGAGAAACATAGAAACAAACTCACTTAGAGGACACAGGTTTTTTTTATCCTAACAAATGAAGCCTAGCCACAGTGTGGCTGTGCTAATGGGGTATCTTCAGCCTCTGCTTAGAAGAAAGGATAAACATTCACCTAGGCAACTTGGACTTCTGGTTGATAGGTATGTGTAATTTGTACTGGCACCATGCCATGGCTGGTAGCATGCTCAGTTTTCCTTCCAGATGTGGGAAGTATCCAGCTTGTCTCTCTGCCTCCAAAAGGCACTCTGTACATCGCTTCTGTGGCCACCCTGTCCCCATCCCCACATCTCTCCCTCTAAGGAGGGCACTTCCCCATCCAGCTCCCATTCTTCTATTCAGGCCATCCTGTGCTAACTTCCTGAAAGGTTCTGTGACTCCGGCTCCCAGAATTCTTCTTGCCCCTTCCTTACCCCTTTTTTCTCTAAGCTTTTTAGGTTTTCTGAAAGCAACTTCACTAGCTGGTGGTTGAAGGCAGTTCTGTCCTTTGGTGAGGCTTGATGTCTTCATCACTAGTACTTAGCCTGGCCAAAACCCCATTGTTGGAAACTTTATTTCTTTTGGAATTTGTCTGCATCCTGCCAGCTCCTCCTAAGGGCCTGAAGCACACTCCTTGTCTCTGTGCCAAAGCTCATTCATTTTCCTTGGCTGGCTTTGCCCACTAAAGCAGTTTCCTGACTTAAGGGGACATCCAGCTCTTAGCCCATGCAGGACTGGGGTGACAGACAGATTAAGCTTTTCCTAGCTCAGGCGACTAGCTCCACCCACTGGCTTCAAACTCCATTCACACATGGGCCATTTCAAGAGAAGAGACCTAGAATTCCGTCACTACAATTCCAAAATAGAGAAATGACACAAATAGATTCTTTTTTGCCTCATTTAACTAAGAGTCAGTAGAATCAAGAGATAAGGTTGAAAGAGACACTACTTAGCTCAGTGGATTGAGAGCCAGGGCTAGAGATGGGAGGTCCTGGGTTCAAATCTGTCCTCAAATACTTTCTAGCTGTGTGACCCCAGGCAAGTCATTTAGCCCCCATTGTCTAGCTCTTACTACTCTTGTACCTCAGAACCAATTCGCAGTACTGATTCTAAGATGAAAGGTGAGGATTTAGAAAAAAAAGAAATAAGGTTGTTGAGACCAGGAAGGACACACACATGTATGTGTGCATTTATTCAATGAAGAAATTTACCTAGTGCCTACGACACGCAGCTCATTAGCAAAAAGCATAGACAAGCCCCTGGTACTAGGACATTTGCTTCAGAGAGTTCCTCAGAAAGCTTCCAATGAGTAGAAGGGCTCAGTAGAGACTCAGAAAATTGAGTCTTTTAAAATTTCTGCATTTTATCCTGTTGCATGTCTCACAAGGTCTCTGAGGATTTTGTTACTTATTTACCACTGCAAAGAAGATAAAAGGTTTTCATAAGACTCTTTTCAGTGTGGGCTCTGTGCGAAGGTGTCTGGCACTGGTTTACAGATCGAGTCTGGTCTACCCATCATTTAGGCTCTGGGCATGACAAAAACAATTGACAAAGAGACATTTAAAAGCCAGCGTGGTCATGTTTAGAACAACTATACCGTCCCCTTGTACAAAATGAATTCTGATTTTGGGTTCTGTACACATGAAAAAAAAACGACTAAGAAGGTGTGCTATGGCTCCAAGAAGATTCATCACTCCTTGCCAAAAGATGCAACTCAGAGAAATGCAATTTCCTACTGAAAACAGATGCTGAGAAATGAAAAAGCTTTGAGAGTTGGAGCTTTTAAGACTGAAAGGGCCGCCAGTAGCTGCACAGGTTTTCCAAGTCTGTGAAAAGGAGAGAATCAAGTCTTTCTGCCATCTTCTTCTGCAGGTGGTCATGGCATAATTACACGCTGACACGGATGCTTCCCCAGTTATATTTTCCCCAAAAAGCATATTGGGAGACACAAGTCAATTGTTTGGTTATTTTTTAACTGATCAGATGCCAATGAATTTTTTAAAATAGGTACATAGGGCAGCTGGGTAGCTCAGTGGCGTGAGAGTCAGGCCTAGAGACAGGAAGTCCTGGGTTCAAACCCGGCCTCAGCCACTTCCCGGCTGTGTGACCCTGGGCAAGTCACTTGACCCCCATTGCCCACCCTTACCAATCTTCCACCTATGAGACAATACACCGAAGTACAAGGGTTTAAAAAAAATCTTAAAAAAAAATAGGTACATATTAGAGATGCCTGCTCAAACCATGTGTTTTGGTCTAACATATCTAGGAGTGGCGGCAGTGCACTTCATTTTCCAAAGATTTAGATGGCTGGGCTGTGCACTCTCTTGAAAAGGAAGGTGGTTATGTTGAAATTATGTTTTCACTTACAATTACATCCTCAAGTGTTCTTCAGGTCTTTACTAAATGTGCTTTAAATGTCATTTACATATTGTTTCTTTCCTATTTGCATGCTATGACATTAAAATTTCCAAGTTGTACCAAGCTGCTTCCGTCTATCCTAGAAATTGATGGGACAGAGAGATCTTAAAGATCTATCTATCTATTTATCTGTCTGTCTGTTTATCTATCTGTCTATTTATCTGTCTGTCTATCTATCAATCTATCTATCCATCATCTATCCTTTCATCCACCCATATTTTCATCTATCAATATCTCTATTTCTATCCATTCATCCATCACATATTTTATCTGTTATTCATCCATCCATTGACTTGTCTGTCTGTCCATCCATCTGTCCATCTATCTATCTATCTATCTATCTATCTATCTATCTATCTATCTATCTAACTAACTATCTGTCTGTCTATCTGTCTATCTATCTATCAATAGATAGTCCATGATTTCCTGGCCCAAAATTTGCTGTAGCCACATCCTGACTATTTACATGCCTTTACCTGGGTCTGTTTGGCTATTGGTCGAAAATGAACCCTGTGAGAGGTGAAATCAAGAGGTTTACTGAAACTGTGGCTTTGCATATCTGGATCCAAGTTTTCTATTCTATTCAAAGAGGGGATAGAACCAAGGTCCCTAATATTCTAAGTCTTCGTGTCCTCTGGACGTTCTCTTAGGTCGTGTCAAATAAGACGAGTGGTGAAAAGTGAGGATTTCAGGTGCTATATTTTCAGAAGTTCCCAGCTCTTAATAGAGCATGTACCATATTGAACACAACCTGCATTCTGCCCCACGTATCCCACTTAGCCTTTGGGCTCCTGAAGTAGCACCATGATGTTTGGAACAAGAGCATGAAGGATATTGTCAAACCAAGTGAATGGGATTTGTTTCAGAGAATCATTTAGAGAAATCAGTCCAAATGTATTCACTTTGGGGGCCAAACCAGCCTCGCTAGCCTCTGAGCTCATTAACAGAATGTCTCAAAGTGTCGTACCTGATTCTTTCTCTGGTGAAAGGGATGGTTTCGTTGTCTTTCTTCCAGTAGAACACAGGGGGTGGCATGCCCACCACACGGCACTCTAATCTAACAGGGTGGCCTTCAGGCACACCACTGTTCTGCAGTTTCTCTAGGAACACAGGTGCTTTCTTGATTTCTTTGGCTAAATGAGAAAAGTAGAGTTATTTTCTGACAAATGAGTACCCTGATGTTTTTGTCTTAAGGATGTAGATGTGAACGAACTTAAAGACAGGGCAGGTGCTTATTCCTCAGCTATTCTCATGGCACTTTGTATATCTCTAATAAGGAATTCTTGCATTGATGCCCATTAAAATAGTCTTTAAAAATAAAGAGAAAACTCTCATTCTTGCTTAGCTAACTGTACTTTCTGCGAGGAGGGAGAAAAGCAACACCAAGGAGTTATTATGTATTCATTGGACACATATTTGCTAATTCCCTATATTATATGGAAGAAACTGTGCGAGGGGCAGCCCTGGTTATTTCCCTCCCTGAGATTACAGTCCAGTAAGTGAGACAAAAGAGATCCTTTAATGCAAGACAGACTATTGTAGGAGAGAGCTACGAACAAAATGCTGTGGAAATTCAGAGGAGGGAGAAATTTCCAGCTGGTATGAAATGTGAAATCATAGTCATTTCTTTTATTGCTCAACACAAAATGTGGAGAAACCATATCTACTCAAAGCAAAGCAGCTTCTTTTCATTCGAACTTATTTTCTGAGGAAGTTCCTTATTTTTTAAATCACAGAATTGTTTCCTGAATGAATGTTCTTGGGAGGGCAGACACGGTCCCTGATTAGGCAGTCAACATTTTAGCCAAGTAGCTCAAGGTACACATGGGAAAGGAAGGCATGCCTGTGAAAGCAGCCTTTGAGCAAACATGATTTCCTCCTTTCTGATGGCTAATTTCTAGGAGGACATCAACTAAGAAAAAAAGAAGAGATGAACTCAAACCCCCAAACTGTTCTCTCCTCCCTGTGGGCGCATTCTCTAGAGAAATGGTTCTCAAAGTATGGTCTACAGACTTCTGGGGATCCCTCAGACCTTTTCAGGGGGTGAGTGAAGTCAAAACTATTTTCATAATGATACTAAGACATTATCTGCAGGTATGAGAATTCAACAGTCTTCTATTAAGCTAGACTTTAAAGAGATTTGCAAAAGCATAAAACAATGCCGCTTCTCACTAAATATTTTGTTTTGGAAAATATGGTTATTTTAAATAAAGATATATTATTTGTATTAACATATTATGGTTTTGTTGTTATTTTTGAATGAATTAATATTTTAGTGCGCTCGTTTTAATGTTGAATACAGTCAATATTGAGAGAACCCGCATAAACAAAAGCTCTTTGGGACCTCGATCGTTTTTAAGGGTATCCAATGTTTGAGCCCAAAGAGTTTGAGACCGGCTGACCCAGAGGAAGAAGGAAGCTACGCAGACCTGGGAGGGAGGAATTGTGAGCTTTCGTCCTGGACGAGCTAGCGACCCGAGTGCTCGTGACCAGCTTCACTGTGGCTCAGTTGGCGGGTCCCTCTGAAATGTGGGCAGGTTACAGTCCCTGCACACCCGCCTCAGGACACTGTCCTAAGGTCTCCCTTCATCCGTTCAACACGCATTTGTGTAATAGCAGCCTCGGCGAGGCTTTTGGCTCCCTTCCAGACACATTCCCCAGCAGAGAGGGGAAGAGAGCCTTTCCTGCTGGGTTTGCACAGAGCTAAGGATGGCTGAAGTTGGGCTTCAAGGCCAGAGGCCTGCCGGATTCTCCTCTCGCCTCCCATGCAAAGCATCCGTCCTGGGGAGCTCCCTAGAAATAGGAGGAATCATCGGAGCGACGAAGCTTACCTACGACCGTGAGCTCTAGACTGAACGAGTTCTTTCCTGTTTTGTTGGTGGCGATGCACGTGTAGGTCCCGGCGTCCTTTTGGGTAAGAGGGTCAATGAGCAGGGAGTGGACCCCAGTCTCTCTAATGAGCATCTTGTGGGTGCTATCGGGCAGCACCGGGTGGCCGTTGAGCAGCCACATCAGTTCGGGGGGCGGTAAGCCGCTCACCTAACGGAAAAGGAGGCGGCTGAGATGAGGACGGAGGGACCACAAGCTCACTTGTCGGGGCTCCATCTCTGCCCTCCCCCAGCACCAATGAGGGAGCACAAGCCTTTGAGGGCAGAGAAGGGCCCTGCCCAGGCCATATTCTTGGACTTGTTACAACCAGGAAGGAGAGGCAGCTGCCATTCGCTGTATTCCTCTCTTCAAACTGCAAATGAACTACTAAAGATTGGTTTAAAAATTTGTCATAAGGAGTACTAATGATTACAGGGCTCATTCGTCAGCATCATCACAGATTTACATGAGTGCTTTGAGGTTCACAAAGCGCTTTACAAATGCCTCTGATCCAGGGGTACCAACCCTAGGAGGTTAGCTGCTGTTATTCTTCTCATTGCTAGTAAGAGCCTGAAGCTGGATTTGAACTCATATACTCTTGTTCCAAGTCTCATGCTCTATCCGCTGTACCACCTGGCTTCAACCAGTTGAATTCATTATTTTTTTTTAAACTCTTATCTTCTGATTTCAGAATTTAATCTAAGTATTGGTTCTGAGGTAGAAGAGTGGTAAGGGCTAGACAATTGGAATTAAGTGACTTGCTCAGGGTCTTAGAGTTCAAAAATGTTTCAGGCCAGATTTGAACCTAGGACTTCCCATCTCTCAGCCTGGCTCTCATTCCACTTGGCCACTTAGCTACCCCATTATTCATAGATTCCTGGGATCCCTGGGGGGAAAGGGACCTCAGGGATCTAGTCCAATTTTATCATTTTGTGAAGAGAAACGGAGGCCCAGCAAAAGTGATGTAACTTACCCAGGTGAGAGTGCTGGGATTGCAACTCACATCTTCGGGGTTCTAAACTACTTCTTTTTCTTTCCTTCTTTTTTTAAATTTAGCTTAACTTAAAATATCTAAAAATTTGATACATTTTTCTTCCTCTTACTTCCTCCATTTAAAAGAACAGAAAATGAGAATCCTTATAACAAATACACATAGTCAAGCAAAACAACTTCCCTCCAATCAACCTGTCTCAGTTTGTCCCTTCTATGAATGGTGATGAACTCTCTGTCGGGAGTGGGGGGCAGCAGGTCTCATCATTAGTCCCCTAGAATTGTGTTTGGTCATTGAATTTGTCAGAGTCCTTAAGCTGTGTGTCATTACAATGTGGTTCCTGTCTAAAATATTTCCCTGATTCTCTTTGATTCAGTTAGTATTAGATCATACAAAAGTCTCCTTAGGTTTCTCTAAGAATATTCCTTTCAACCTCTCATTAATATTCCATGACATCCATGTTCCATAATTTGGCCATTTCCCAAAAGGTAGGTATCTTCATTTCCATTTTGGGACTACCACGGAAAGGGCTGCTATAAATATTTTTGCACATGTGGGTTCTGGTGAGCTTCCCCTTATCTTCTGGGATCTTAGCACTGGTGCTCTAGTCCACCATGTTGCTTTCCACTTTCTGTCTGGGAGGAAAGCACTAGCAGTTGAGGGGGGGTTCATGTGGAAGAGGGGGTCAGAGCTGCCTCTTAAAAGGAGAAAGAGGATGACAGGAGGCAAAAGGCAGGAGGGACTTGGAGCATCATGAGAGAGGAGAGGAGACCACCAGCATGGCTTAGATCACGAATGGAGAGAGAGAGATGTTATACTCAGTGGAGCTAGAAAGGTCCGATGGGGTCAGGCTGTGCAGGATTTAAAAGGTAAACAGAACAAACATAATTTTTAGCTTAGAGGTAATAGGGAACCAATGGAATTGACTGAATCACCTGGTCAGATTTGGGCTTAAAGAAAATTACTTTGATAACGGCATATAAAATAGATTGCAATGA
The DNA here is from genome assembly GCF_016433145.1 of Gracilinanus agilis. NCBI lineage: Eukaryota > Metazoa > Chordata > Mammalia > Didelphimorphia > Didelphidae > Gracilinanus > Gracilinanus agilis. Next base: position 700,380,131 of record NC_058131.1, read on the forward strand.
CAAGCTACCAAAGGCAGGGGGACCAGTTAGGAGTCTCTTGAAATAATCTAGGTGAGAGCCGATGAATGCCTGAACTGAGATGGTAGCTATGCCAGTGGAGAGAAGGGCGAGGGTACAAGAGATGTGAAGGGAGGAATGGCAAGATATGGGTAAAGTAATTAGAGATTTGCAGGGAGGGAGACTAAAGAATGAGGCAGCATCCAGATTTAGACTTGAGAAACTTAAAGAATGGTGATGCCTTTGATGGAAACAAGGAAATTCTGAAGAGGGGGACGTTTTAGAAGGAAAGATAATGAGATCAGGTTTAGACATCTTGAGTTTAAGATGTTTCCAAGACATCTAGTCTGAAATCTGCAATATAAATAATTGGTGAGGAGGCAACTGGGTGCCTCAGTGGATTGAGAGCCAGGTCTAGAGACGGGAGGTCCTGGGTTCAAATCTGGCCTCAGACACTTCCCAGCTGTGTGACCCTGGGCAAGTCACTTGACCCCTATTGCCTAGCCCTTACCACTCTTCTGCCTTGGAGCCAATACATAGTATTAACTCCAAGATGGAAGGTGAGGGTTTATAAAAATAATAATAAAATAAATTAATCGGTGACATAGGACTGAAGCTCAGGGGAGAGACAGGATGAAGGCGACTACTGGGAATCAAAGAGTTTGTACATTTCCAGTAGCAGATTGGGAATCAGAATCTTTGCAGTATTGAAAATTAAGTCCATGGGAATTAATGAGGTTATCAAAAGAATGATTAGAGGGGGAGAAGAAAAGAGGAACCACGAAAGAACCTTGAAAAACACCCAAAGCCAGGGGATGTGATATGGATGATGGTCCAGCAAAGGGGACTAAGAGATTGCTTGTTTAATTCTGTGGTCAAAGACACTCGCCACTCATTTAGTATAAAAATGTCTGAGAGGCATTTACTAGTTTTGATGACTTCAGAAACCCATTCTCATATAACTTGACAAGGTTGATGTAATTTTTTCCTAAGGTAGATCTGAGTTATGGATTTAGTAGAATCTTTTCACATGGTATGAGTTTTCAAAGACAAGGTTTCTAGAAATGTTTGAAGAAAAGACAGAAATGGTACCTCTCCCCTCCCTGGAAAGCAAAGATGGCCAGATCAAAGAATAGGAACGAGCATGTAGCTTACCTTACAGTCCAGTCTACAGAGCCGTCCCTCGTGAGCAACCATATCACCAGGAGCCTGAAGGAAATGAGGCCTGAAAAATCGTTCCTGTAAAGGTTCTTTCTCTCCTTCTGGGATCCGGGCTCTCCCCCTGTAACACAGCACAGGTGCTGATAACTTGATCCCAATTTGCCATTATAAACTCATAAGTTTTTCTTTTTTAAAAATCTGCATGAATAAGACATTTGTTTGTTGATATGTTGGTTGAGTTACTATGTATGTTGCCTGTGGAGTTCCCTTTGATTCCACTCTTGGATCTTAGTTATTTCATTAGCTCCATGTAGAAGTGAACCACTTTGGGTTGTGTTTGGCAAAGCCAGTGGTATGTATCCTTTGTTAGCCTTTACCATTGCCCTGTTCAGTCAAGTCTACTCCAATAGGATCCGCCCAGGAAAAAGATGAAGAGACTCCTCCCCAGAAGGTTTGCCACCAAGGAATCAAGGAATGTTCTAGGGTCCGTGGGAGTGTTCCCTCACTGATGAAATAAAGGTCCTTCAAGTAAAGAGGCATTTACTCTGGGGCTCAGAGGGAACACTTTCCTGTGCTGGATCATAAACCAGTAAGAGAAAACCTGATATGGGGTCAGGATCCCAGACAAAGTGCTAAGTGTGTCTCCATTGATGCAACAGGACGATCTTAAGAGATCTGTCACTAGATAAACCAGCCTCTGGCACCTTTTCTCTGAAGTCATTCTGGGTGAAATGCCATTGGTCTCTTAGCTCTGACTTTCAACAGTTGTCGTACTTGTTCAAAATAAATAAATCAGCCTTCAATCCAAATCTCAAAACGAGAGCCAAAAGAGAAGCCCTGTTTACCACCTGGGACAAGGCAGCTGTACTTTCCAGGCCTGGTGAGTAATAACATTTAACTCTGCCTATAAATTATAACATCATTTTTTGGTCATAAAATGGGCCACGAACTTAAAATGGAGAGGACTAACTGATAGTAACAGCTGTATTTTTTTTTTGAAAGGTATAGTTGCAGAGTAGTAAAATGTAGTATGTGAAACATCTGAAATGTGGGTCACTATTTTTGTGTCTCTGTTAAGTCATATTAATTCACTCTGTGTCAGCAACTGGAGAATGTTCTGCTATGACTTTGTGGCACCAACAGATTCTGGAGGAAGCCAGGCTCTAGACTTTTGACTTGAATCGTCTTCGTAAGAAGAAGTAAACGTCTTGCTTTTTTCAAGCTCTAAAAATACCCAGGTGGTTTGTATTAGCAAGCCATAGTGGTCCTGAAGAGTAAATTTGGGGTACTATAGTTAGCCATTAAAGTGTTCTGTTGTCTCTTGTTCTGAAGGTGAACCAGTTGAAAGGGCATTTCTTATTTACACTGAATGTTTCGAACTTCCCAGCTGTGTGATCCTGGGCAAGTCATTTAACTCCCATTGCCTAGCCCTTACCATTCTTCTGCCTTGGAACCAATACATAGTATTGATTCTAATATGGAAGGTGAGGGTTTGTTTGTTTTTTAAAGTGAAGAAGGAAAGGTAGTTGACTAGAGAGTGGATAGATAGGAGGCCCTGGATTCAAATCTGGACTCAGACACTTCCTAACTGTGTGAATCGGGGCAAATCACTTAACCCTGATTATCTAGTCCTTGCCACTCTTCTTAAAATTGAGAGCAAGATCCCAAGATAGAATGTAAGACTATTTAAAAAACAACAACATAGTTTTTATATGAAAAAAGAATTAAGAAAACCTCAAAATACTCAAAGTTAAAACAATATATTCTTTAGGATACTAGTTCAAATATATTAATTCAATATAAAAGGGTTAATGAAAAATTGATAGTGCAATAGAAGATAAGGGTTTAAAAATGGAGGGTTTGAAATATTTTTAAAGTGGGGTATATATGAGTTATAGCTTGAACATTTTGCTTACCTGTGAGAATGAGTTGAGGTAAATCGACCACGCAGGGGCAAACTCTGTACCATTAAGTGGCCAGAACAGCTGATTCTCCCCTAAGAAAGAGAGAATGAATGAGCACGCTGCCTAAAATGGGTTCCATCTTGTACTTAGTTGTCTTCTCTAACATTTAGGGCTATTTAGTTTAAATTTCATAAATTATTTTGGGGAAATGGAAATACCACAATAGGCTTAGGAGGAGCACTGAGAGCTCTTCCTAGCATAGTCTCTATTTTTATCCTTAGAAATAGGTAGAACTCAAAAACTTGGCAATTGGCATTATGCTACCACCCACGTTATCAAAGTTCAGATGTTTAGGGAGAACATGGCCAGGGTCTTGGCCTTCCCTATCCTTTGTCTATACTTTGCTTGTCTCTTTTTAACAAGGAGATTATAGCCTGAAGCAATACACAAACACACAGCTCAAATCTACAAACAACATGAGAATAATGTTTTCAAGCCTTTCTACATTTCTTCTTCTAGTAATAGCCGAGTAACTATACGATCATTTACATTGTCATGTAATTTGGTAGAATTTCGATTATTCTGGCCAAACAGTTGCTCATTTATCTTTTAAATAAAAAAAAAACAAGAATATTATTATGATCACTGTTTTGTGGAATCTTTTTAAAAAATTAATCCAAGAACTGACACATCCAAGATTTTATTCAACTTGCCTAGAGGGAATATAGTAAATAGATGATTAGAGAAGGAAAAGTAGCAGGATATCCTGGAAAAAGCATTTGGAAAAATTGGAATTAGGAGGGTCCCAAGTTTGAATTTTGCCTCTGGTGCTTATTAATCATATCACCATGGATAAGCCACTTAGCCTCTCTGAGCCTCAGTTTCCTCTTCTGTAAGATAGTGATAATAATTGCATATATGTATCGTTATATAAAATTTATATATTAAATGTATACTATATTAACTATACATAATACCTTCTATATACATTATGTATGTAGGTATATATATACATATATATATATGTACACACTACTTTCACTCTCCATGCATATAAAGTATTTGCCTCACAGTGCTTGTAAGAGTCAAATGAGATAGACACAAACACAAGGATTGAGCAACTTGCTTCTCCTTCACTGGGAGAGCAGGAGTAAAATTGGTAATGGACTGTTGCTCTTCTAATGATGTAGACCAGTGGTTCCCAAACTTTTTTGGCTTACCGCCCCCTTTCCAGAAAAAATATGACTTAGCGCCCCCTGGAAATTCTGAAACTATTTATTGAACTCAGAATAGAATGTAATACAAAAAATGTGCGGCCATCACCGCTCCTCTGGATCGCTGCAGCACCCACCAGGGGGCGGTAGCACCCACTTTGGGAATCACTGATATAGATCTTAGGCACAATTCTCATGAAGTCACGATGCTTTTCTTTCATTTTTCTAATTAGTTTTGGGTAACTAGGCAGTTTTGAAGGCATCACTCAACCTGAAATAAACTCTCTTTTAAAGAGAATCAAAGTTCCCAACTTTGATTCAGGGGCTGAAGAACTGTTCGAAAGCCTCTACCTGTGGATTGGCAGCCATGATTGTGTAGTTTCCATCGTCATCGTTAGTGGTTGAGTCAATATGCAAAGAACATGTCCCATCCTCTTCTCTCTTCATCTTGCAATGTTCATTTCTTTTAGAAATTTGTTTTCCATCCTTGAACCAATAAACCTGAAGAGAGAGATAATACAAATACACAGCCTTTGATGCCTGAGGAAAATGACAAGGTAGGTAAGGCAAAGGACTGTAAGTGGGGGGCAATGATCGTCTCCATACAATGGTCAGTCTCTTAAAATAAGTGTACAGAACATAGATTTGGTAAAAAGTCAAGCATTTAAAATATATCAGTTCTACAGTATATACATAATATGGAAGACAGAATTTCCCACCCAATGAGATTGTTGACAGTGTGGCATAAAGTACAGAGATTTGGCTCTCTTGGACCCTTAGAAAACTGTGTGACCCTGAACAAGCCATGTAATCTCTGTAAATAGCAGTGGAATGTACTATGTAAAATGGGAATACCTTACACTTCATATCTCAAATGAGATTACATGTGCAAATATTTTACAAATGGAAACTATTACATACATGTGATTTGTTATTCTTGTCATGATACGATTGCTGAATGGAATTGGGTAAAGTCACACGTTTAAGTGGATCAGTTGAGATCCCTGCAGATTTATGTTGTCTAATTTCAACTGGGCCCTCTCTGTAGGAAGGCAACCCCTCTTATTCCTCCCAGATTTATTTTCCACCTCAGCTCCCCCCCCCCACAGCTCTTCTAAATGTTCTCTGCTCTCCTTAAATTTCCCATGTCTTCCCTTACTCCACCCTCTCAGCTGACGACCTCCTCTTACCCTTGACTAAGAAAAAAGACACCATCTCATGACTCAGCACCGTTTTCCTGGGTCTACCCTGAACCCGAAAGGCTCTCTTTCCTCATCTCCCCTTTCTGCCTTCCCTCATGCTCCGCTTCCCTGAGTATTCTCCCACCCCCTTGTGACTGCCCTATCTATTGCTCTCATTTTCAGACTTTGGGAAGCATGGCTCCTTCTGAAGGATGACTGGAACCCCCTTACCTTTGGAACAGGTATTCCAACAATTTTGCAGGTGAATGTCACTGGAGAGCCTTCTGTGACGCGGAAGTGCTTGAGTCTCTTGTCAAAGATAGGGGCAATGCATTTGCCTGTAGGGATCTCATCATGTTGGATTTCATCATCGGATTCATCCACAGGGGTCCGTTCTAAACGGAACTCGATCTCATTCATTAGCCTCTGCTCAAAGCTGGAAATCTTGTACTCCTGTTAAAATAGCAAATTGATTTCAATCTGAAGATTCTTCCCTGAACATGGAGGAAACTCTCTGTCTATAATACATATATGTGCACACACACAAACATATATGTGATGCTATGTCCTCCTTGGTGGTTGTAGTGTCAGAAGAGAGAAAGGGTCATACTGGAAAGATGTTATGAAAGGAGAAAAGCAAGAGGACTTGAAAACAGATGAGATATGGTAGGCAATGGGAGAGTGAAGAGTTGATGATCTACATCAGGGGTTCCCAAACTTTTTTGGCCTACCACCCCCTTTCCAGAAAAAAATATTACTTAGCGCCCCCACCCCCCACCCCCACCCCCAC
>NC_058131.1:700396302-700448150 GCF_016433145.1 Gracilinanus agilis
CTTTCTTTTTTTCTTTCTTTCTTTCTTTCTTTCTTTCTTTCTTTCTTTCTTTCCCTGTACCCTCTGGCTGAGAATCAATGCTATATTGGTTCCAAGGCAGAAGAGTGGTAAGGGTTAGGCAATGGGGGTTGAGTGATTTGCTCAGGGTCATACAACTAGGAAATGTCTGAGGGCAAATTTGAACCCAGGACCTCCTAGCCATTGGGTCTCTATCTAGATGCAACCCCCACCCCATCCCTTTCCTAATCCCCCTGGCAGCTAGATTTGAGCTAGTATTGGATTCTTGTATATTGATCAGCCACAGCTTAGCACCTTACCCAGCAGGTCTTACCCTGACCCCAACACTCTTTTTCTTCAAAAATGGACAAATAACAGCTGCAAGTTTCTCCTTCCTAAAATTACCTTGTATTTATTTGGAATAAACTGACTTCTTTGTATCCACAATCATTCTCATTATAAAATGTAAATTCAGTATCGTGTTTGTATTCTGGATCCCTGGTATATGATACATACTTGGCACTTAATAAATGCTTATTAATTTATTCGATCACTCATTCATTCAATGAGTATTTATGAAATTATTTCACTTTGCAGAGGTCCTAGTTCTATACAATGAATGATGGTGGAGTGATTCCAAAGTAAGTGCTTTTAAAAACAAATGAACAATTAATTGATGTGTCCAGTTTCCTAATCTTTGCACTCTTCTAGGTCAGGGAATTTCCCTTTCACCCTGGACTTCCTTTGGACACTGGAAGGGTATTTGTAGATTGGGCAGGGACAGAAACAAGAGATTAAAAGGGAGTAAAACCAGACTGCTTTGGGAAGTGGTGGTAGAGACCACCTCCTACAGGAAGCCTTCCCTCACCCTTAAGGCCAGTGCCTTCTCTGGTGGTTCCTATTTATCTTGTACAAAGCTTCTTTGCAGGTTGTTTCTCGCTTTAGATTGTGAGCTCCTTGAGGGCAGGCACTGGCTTTGGCCTCTTTTGGTAGCCCCAGCACTTGCCTAGCTCAGGTGCCTGCAGAGTTGTTGTTTAGTTGTGTCTGACTCGATGGCCCTATTTGGAGTTTCCTTGACAAAGATACTGGAGTGGTTTGCTGTTTCCTTCTCCAGGTCATTTTACAGATAAGGAAACTGAGGCAAGCAGGGCTAAGTGGCTTGCTCAGGATCCCACAATGAGTGTCAAAGGACGGATTTGAACTCGTTTTGCAGACTCCAGACCCGGCGCTCTATGGACTGTGGCGCCACCTAGCGGCCTCTTGGCACACAGCGGCCACTTTATAGAAGTTGTCTGATATTGAATAAAGGAAGGATGGTTCCAGCCCAAGCCGAGACCCGGGAAAGGCGGAACCTCTCCCCTCATTGGAGAGGAGTCCCGCCCTGTCGGGGGAACCCAATTCTCCTCGGTCTAAGAATCCCAGTGGCGGGAGGTAGAAAGAGAAGCTCCTGGATCCTCTGAACCAGCAGCCCCTCGAGCAGAGACTCTGAGGGGGCCGGTTCTTCTGTAGGTCACGCCCCCAATCTCAGCCAATGAGGAGAGAGCCCCCCCCCAGTGCTGAGGCGCCCAATGAGAGGCCGCGAAGGGCGGAGTTATGAATGTGGCCTCTCCTCCCCGTCTATCGCACCGGGCTGGCAGCCTTCTAGGGCTCCCTCCGAAGTCGGGGTCACCTGGGGCGGCTGAAATCTCACTTAAAAAATGGCCCTAACCTCCTGCTGGGCGGAGCTGCCGGACCCAGCCCCCTAACTAGACGTGGTAGCTGTGGGGTGCGATGCCCTAGAAATCACTTTTTCTGGCCGTTGACGGTGGGGCGCGGCGGGGCCGGGCCCCACCTAGCCCTCCGCTCGCTCCCCGAATCCCCAGAAGGCCGGACAGGCAGCTCAGCACTCCCATCAGCCACTCCTCCCCCACGCCTCCCCGAGGCCGTCCTACTCACGCTGACGGCGCACTCCGAGGCAGCCCCATGGCATTGGTGGGGGGCACGGCTGGCAGGGAAGGCAGGACCGCACTGAGGAAGGCCACGGGGTTTTGGATCCTGCCCGTGGGAGACACAGTGGTAGTTGGGGACACACAACGGGGCTGAAACTGGTTCCCACTGGAGACCGAGAACGGGGGTGGGGACTGTGGGGATTCTGCCGGAAAGGGGAGTTCATTCTGGTTGGAAAAGCTCCCCAGAGGCCTCGTTTGCCCAGAGGAATGCGAACCCAACAGGTTTTCTTTACTCGCCGTCCTCTGGATGGCTTGAGGGCCGCTGCTGAAGGGAGAGCCCGAAGGGCTGGAAGTGGGCTGAGACGGGAAGAACTGTTTAGGCCGCGTGTAAGTAAATGTCTGGGACCGAGGGGCCTTCATCTGCGCGGCAGGGGAGTTTGTCGTGCTTGGGTTAAAAGAAAACTCCTTTGGAGATGTGGAAGGTAGGAATTGCAGCTGCTGCTGCTCCATTAAAACCTGGTTGTGAAGCTGCTGTAATTGACTGGAATCACTGCAAACAAAACAGAAGGGCGAGAGAGAAAGAAAAGGTCACCATCGCTCCAGGACACTTGGGCACGTGCTCTGGGTGGCGAGACCCACAGCGGCTCGGCTCACACTGTTAAGCCTCTGCCCAGCCTCCCTTAGCTGGGCTTTTTTTTTCCCCCTACAAAATTGAAAAGGGAATACTAGTAGTCTCATAGTTGTCTGCCAAGTATCCTTCCGAGGATGGCCTCAGAGGAAACTGATCCGGCCTGGATAGAGACTCCTCCGACACCGCCCCCTACCACCCAAGCGGTGCTCGGAGCAGCCTTAGAGACTCCGTGACAGATGCGTGAGACGCCCTCAGGAGAGCACACCCAGCACGCTGCCTTCTGGGCACTTCCCAGAACAGGTGGTGTACTTAGAGGCTGAGTCCACACCCGCGGGGAGGATCCCAATCCATCCCACTTGTGCAGCTTTGTTACAAGAACCAACGTGAATCCTCCGTCTCCCCTTTCCCTCCCTCTGTCTCTGCATTTGTTCCTTCTGCATCTTCAGGGTTGTGAAGGGCGGGCTTGACTCCCCCACTCCTGGCTGCACGGCTTCCTTTACTGAAATATGCACCTAGTAATTGCATGGAATAAAGCCCAGGATGTTCTCCCAACACAAATGACTCTATTTCCTTTCTACCCTGTAATTCTACCGCATTGCCTTCATCACTTATAGGAAAAAGTCAGTTATCACTGGAGCTGCTGTATTGAAAATCAACTCAACAAAATCCAGAGTTTCTCCACTAGATTTACAATGGAACCATGTTTTTAATTAAAAATCTTAGGATCTTTCCTGCTTTAAGACATTTTAATTTGGAAACTGCCTATAAATCACTCTTTGGTACATTTTTTTCTGAGAATATCAGGATAAAATAAAAACGAATGGCTTCATTATGTCCTAATTTCGAAGACAGGGGCAGCTAAGCATATGGATAGATAGAGTGTCAAGTCTAGAAGGAGGAGCTCTTCAAATCTGATCTCAGACACTTCATAGCTGTGTGACCCTGGGTAAGTCACTGAACTCCAATTGCCAGGATGTCTGCCTTAGAGTCGTGACTTACTCTGGATTACGAGACAGTAAGATTTTTTAAAGTTTCAAAGATGTGGTAGATAAGCCCAAGTCTCGATTTTTTTGTGCAAGATCAGCTGTAGGCTAAATTGGGAATTTGGTGGTTTCTCTGAAGTACCCCATGTCTTCTAGTTCTGAGTCCATTAGTGGGTTCTCTCCTCCCCACTGACTTCAGGCACCCAGTCCTATCATAATTTCTTCCTTTTCTTCATCACTTATTCTTAAGAAAGTGGCAGAAAGTTGATCACGCTCAGCTACAAATGAGTGCTTATACCATAAAAAATTACTCCCTCCCAAGGGCATTTTTACTCTAACAGGGATCAAAGCCTTTAAACTAACCGAATGACATTTTAAGGATAGACTTCAATATCCATTATGTGTAGGAGGTATTTGACAGGTGACAGAGAACCTTCTGATAACCCTGAATTATTTCACATAGGCACCTGCTTATCCTACTACTGTGTAAGACTGATCCTGTTTCTATTTGTTTCTTCTTACCTCAGTTCAAACTTTCTAAATGGGACTGCCTGACTTTTAATCTTGGATAATCCCTTGCTGGAAAAAAAGGGGGGAGGGGACATAGAATGGGCAATAACATCGTATGACAATTTGTTTAGATGACTTTACTTTTATTGCTGATGTTTAATTTATCCCTAATCTGTTTTTGGTTAATGTAAACTAATGTACAAGTGCTTGAATTTGGTTCATTTCACCTAAGCCCCAAATGGCATAGCCTTTTTTTTTTTTAACCTTTAGTGACTTAGATACCAAATTCATTACTTGAAATCATGTCAAATCAGAATTTTGAATCCAATTTGTTCTCTTTTAAGCACCTTTGAAATTCTAGGGAAAAGAGGTTATTATTATCTGATAACTTATACATTTGAAAAGGCAAAAGTGTCCCTATGAATATAAGCATAGACAGCTAGCTAGGTAGCACAGTGGATAATGCGTGGAGTTGAGTGGACATGTGTTCAAATCTGGATACTTCCTAGCTGTGTGACCTGGGCAGACTACTTAACCCCCATTGCTTAGACCTACTACTCTTATATCTTTTTTTTTTTAACCCTTAACTTCTGTGTATTGGCTCCTTGGTGGAAGAATGGTAAGGGTGGGCAATGGGGGTAAGGTGACTTGCCCAGGGTCACACAGCTGGGAAGTGTCTGAGGCTGGATTTGAACCTAGGACCTCCTGTCTCTAGGCCTGACTCTCACTCCACTGAGCTACCCAGCTGCCCCTGCTCTTATATCTTAAAATTGATACTAAGACAGAAGGTAAGGGATTTTTAAAATGAATATAAGTAGCCCAAATGAATAAAGACTAAAGTAGAATCAGAAATTTTGTGAGAAGAGTTACTAGTAACTGTTAACCTAACCTAACCTTTAGTTAAAATTTAGGAGGGGCTGGCTGCTATTTCTGGAGCAACCTATTTTAAGAATGACTATATTAATGATACAAAACCATGTCTAGTGATGACATGATTTCAGGACAACCTATTCAAAACAAGCCATCCTTAATCAGGGGTAATCTGTTTCACACGCAATGCAGGGCAGCTCCTGGAGTCACTGTGTCTAGGACAGTGTCTTGAGCATAAAAGGCACTTAATGAAGTCTTGTTGATTGATTGATAGGAGATAACTTGATAAAGATTATGAGGTTATAAGCCAATTCCCCAATTGATAAATGGTCAAAGGATATGAAAAGGCAGTTTTTGGAAGAAGAAATCAAACCTATACATAGGGGGAAAGTGCTGTAGATCGTTATTAATTAGAGAAATGCAAATTAAAACAACATCGTGACACCATCTCACACCTATTTGGATTGGCTAAAATGATAGGAGAAAATGACAAATATTGGAGGGGATGTGGAAAAAATGAGGACACTAATACACTGTTGGTAGAATGATGATGGATCCAGCCATTTTTGAAGAGCAATCTGGAATTATGCCTGAAGAGTTACAAACCTATATATATATACCCTTTGACCCAGTAATACCATCTGTTTCCCAAGGTGATGACAGAAAAAGGGAAAGAACCTATATGTTCTAAAAATATTTCTAGCAGCTCTAGAAATTGAGATCATCATCATGCCCATCAGTTGGGGCATGGTTGCACGAGTCATGGTATATGATTGTGATGGAATGCCTATAAGCTGTAAGAAATGATGAGCAGTTTAATTTTAGAAAAACATGGAAAGACTTGCATGAAATAATGAAGAGTGAAACAAGCAGAGCCAAGCGAAGGTGTTTACAGGGAAGAGCAGTAAGAGCAATACTGTTCAAAGGGTAACTGTGAATAACTAATCTGAATATTCAAATCAACTACAAAGGACCTATGAAAGAAGATGCTCTCCACCTCCAGAGAAAGAACTGATATATGGAAGTATGTATTGTATAGTTTTACATATATGTGTATGTTTTATCTATCTACCTATCTACCTATTTATCTATCTATTTGTCTACCTATTTGCATCAAATATTGGCCTTTTTTAGTGTAGGATTGGGAGGGAGAGAGATAGCTTGGAATTCAAAATGGAACAAAAAATTAATAACTAAAGATCACGGGGTTTTATTTCTTCTATAAACTCGATTTTGGAGCATGCCACTGGGAGTCCATAAGCCTGGGTCCTGAAAAAATCTTGAATAAGGCCTGACAGAAATCAGCTTGTGGGCAAGAACTTAAATGGAAATATGATGGACAACCCTGACATTTTACTTCTTCAGTCACTGATTCTCATTCTGAACTGATACAGCATTGTTGAGACATTGGTAAGTATGGGAAAGATCCAGAAGATATTTGCTCCTATTTGCAAGGCCATTTGGAACTTTGCTCAGCTAATAGAGATGGTGCTGACATTTCCACCTTACAATAGCCACTAGTTATGATTGTAGAGATCCTCTTCTTGGCAGTGTGGAAACTAGCTCCTTTCCCCACCTTTTCATATCCCTCCCATTCCCCAGGCTCTAGGATGGAAAGAACTTAGCTACAAATGGATGAAAATTAAAAAGGAGTCCCGAAGGGAAAGGAATCTTTCTTTCATTCTAATTCTGCCTCATATTCAAGGTGCTTCCTTTTTTAGATCAGTAAAAAGGTGGTAATTTTTACGCTTATTTTTTCCATTTCCTCAAATGCATATTTTTCATCTCTTAGGAACTAAGAACATTTACCAATTGGATTTTAGACTTGCTTTCCTTATCCCTGTGAGGGAAGAGGGGATACATTCTTCATTTATAGGAAACAGAGGAAACACATAAGTCTCTGAATGAGAATAGCTTTTTCACAGTTGTTGGATAATAAACCAACAATGACTTTTCTCCCCAGAGAGTTACTTTTTTGTAGAAGAATGGATGGTGCTTCAAACTGTAGGTGCATAAATAGGTCAGGAGTATAAATTTCTGGCAGGCCAGAGGACAACAATACCTGGGCAAATACATTGAGTTCAGAACACACATTACTCCCTAACCCCTCTGGAATCTCAACACCAAGACTAGCCGAATGCTTTCTAATTCCAAAAAACCTAAGACGCCCCACAATTCACTCCTTCTTTTTCCAGTATGCTCATTAGATCTATCCTTCACCACACAGAAAAGGGCTCCGAAAAAGAGGCACCTTCTGGTTTCTATTCATTGCCAGCTAAGAGAGATTGTGTGTTACAGGAATGATTGTCCATTCATGAAGCATTCAGGCACTAAGAATTGACAAGAATTAACCTTGGGGATAATAAAACTTCAGAGCTAGAAGGGACCAGAAATATCAGCTAATTCTTCTTCCTCATTTTATAGATAAGGAAACTCGAGTCCTCTGAGTTTTAATGATTCGAAAGCCCAAGGCCACATATCAAAGATCTAGGAGTTGAGCCCAGGTCTCTTGGATCCCCAGCCAGCATTCCTGGGTCAGTGAATTCTTTTTCCTATTTTGGGAGGAGCATATTCGTTCTAGGAGTGTGACTGCTTTTAACTTCTTACTGTTAATAGATTTCATCATTTTGGCAACTGGGCAATACTCCATAGATTACATTTTTAACTGATCTTCCATATAAAGGGTTGGTTGTTGCTTTTTTGTTTGTTTGTTTGTTTGTTTTTTACTAGGGAACAGTCTTAGGTCTTATTCAGATTTCAGTCTTGGTAAAATTTCTCTCTGCTGATATTGCTGAGATTTTTTTCCCCCACGTTATTGTGGAAGAAATATTATGGAAATGTAGACGGGGGGGCTTTTAGAAAGAGATAAATAAGAGACTTTTAGTGGTAAATGTTTCAATTCTCTTTTGGCTCCTTTCAAATGAAAGTTCAATTCTGTGGTTCCTGGGTCTATTCTTTGTTTCCTTTCAAAAGGCACCTTAGTCCTTACCTCACTGTATTAGAGATTTTAGAGGGGTCAAAAGTGATGCATAGTAAACGTTTCTGGTTTAGAATTCATGCAGGTTCCATGTGAAATTCATCCGGACTAGTTAGCTAGGTTAGAACACAAGGTTAATTAGGCCAAGGAGACTAAAGGACTCGTGTTCTTAATGCCCTTTCATACTAGCTTCACATGGAAGAATTGTTTCACGGCTATCGACTACCCCTGTAATTGTAGCAATTGCAAATGTGATCTTTTGGTCCTAAGGAAGCCGTGTAAGAGAGTGAAGAAAAAAGTGTAGTGAAAACACCAAAACCATTAAAAACTGGGGATGGCTTGGCAGCATCATGTTTGGATATGCAGAGTATAATTGTTATTATTGCTATTTCTTATTCCCTTCCTCCCAAGAATAAGAGGAGTAGCAGAACTCTGATTTTAGAAATATACTGATTCCAGGCAGCTAGATAGGGCAGTGGATAGACTACTGGACCTAGAGTTAGAAAGTCCTGACTTCTAGGCCAATCTTAGATACTTATTAGCTATATGATCCTGGGCAAGTCATTTATCCTGTTTGCCTCAGTTTCCTCATCTGTAAAATGGGGATAATAGTAGCACCTAACACCACCCAAGATTGTTGTGAGGATCAAATGAGATAATATTTGTAAAGCACTTAGCACAGTGCCTGGAACGTGATAGGTACAATGTAAATGCTTATTTTCTTCTCTTTCCTTCCCTTATTTGTAAGTAGGTGGCCACCATTTGTATGGTTTATTTTGAGAGTTACTAGGAAAGGTTTTCTTGTCTTCTACTATTGCTCTCGATGCTTTAAATTTTAATATTACTAAGACCTTTTGTTATAACATCGAAAGCACTGTTGACTCCATTATTTGGGAGGGGTATACACACACACACACACACACACACACACACACACAAATATCAATTATTTGTCCTTAGTGCTGTGGTTATGAGCACTTTATCAAGTTAGACAGTTTCTTTTTGGGCAAAATTCCCAGGGAATAGGATGTTAGGCAGTTACATTTTGTGGGACAAAATGAGGAAAGTCTCAGCATTTCCTAGATGGGATGCTATCAATGGAAACATAGGAAGTTTGTGATGTTAAAGGGAAGGAGAATGTAAAAAGGGGGAAATAACAGAATCTGAAGAAAATTTGCTGCCCTTGTAAGCTTTGCCTAGTTTTGATTTTAATGTCAGTCCTCCTAAAATCTAGAACTTGGATGATAAGAGGAGGTATTAGAGCTCTCTTCCAAAATCCCCATCCAGTATTGAATATCGCAGTGATAACTAGGTGTGGAAGTAGATAAGACCAAAAGCAGAAATACTGAGCCTCCCCATGAATAATTCCTTTTCTTTTTTTTTTTTTGTTTCTGTTTTTTTTTTTTTTTTTAAAACCCTTACCTTCCATCTTGAAGGGATAGGCAATGGGGGTTAAGTGACTTGCCCAGGGTCACACAACTGGGAAGTGTCTGAGGCCAGATTTGAACCTAGGACCTCCTGTCTCTAGGCCTGGTTCTCACTCTCCTGAGCTACCCAGCTGCCCACTAATTCCTTTTCCTCAAGGGTACTCTTGGGATCCTTTCTTGTCATATATCCCTTTGAAATATCTCAGATCTAAAATCCTGGCTTGCCTCTAAAATATAACTCTCTGAAGCCTTTAATACTGTACCATATAGGGTTCAAGTGCATAACCCAGTAGAATTGCTTGTCAGCTCTGGGAGGGTAAGGAGAAAACCTGAATCATGTAACCATGGAAAAAATTAAAATTTTTTTTTAATCAAAAGAAAATACTGTTCCACATATAGGGAACTTAATGTTACCACAGTACATTCAGGGAGAGAAAGGAAATATTAAGAAAAAAGCTGGGCAACTTGTCTGTGTTTCCTTAAGAGCTTAAACTATAACAAGGAGGAGAGCACAGGGCAGGAGTTGCTCCAGACCAAAAGAAGTTGTTAAACACTTAGGATGTACTTTATAGAAAAGTGATAGAAATTTCTGTCCTGGGGCCTTCCACCGTAAAAACATTTTTTAAAAAATCATATAACTAGGACCTCAGAATTTAGGTATGACAGTTGTTTGGAGGCAAAAGAATAGACTAGATGATCTAGAAAGCTCTTTTCTGTCCCCAGGGTTTGTTTGTTTTTTTTTAAACCTTGCCTTCCATCTTAGAATCAGTACCGTATATTGGTTCCAAGGCAGAAGAGCAGAAAGGGCTAGGCAATATTAAGTGAACCTGTTCAGGGTCACACAGCTAGGAAGTGTCTGAGGTCAGATTTGAATTCAGGGCCTCCCATCTCTTGGCCCGATGCACTATCCACTGAGCCACCTAGCTGTCCTCATCCCAGGATTTTAAGAAAGCCGGAGAGAGGAAGCGTTTTCCCATTTGGCGTTTTACTTACAGTTTTGGTTTAGCTAGTACAGGAGGGGGCTCTTTGATGGGTGACGAAGGTTCCGGTGTCCTTGCTATCTGTCCATTGAAGCGATCCTGTAGAAGGTCAGTTTGCATCTGGTCAGCAATCCCTGCTTCATCTTCAGCAGATGTTCTGCTTGTATTGTCATCTTCAGGTAAATTGAAGTGTACTCGAAGGCCTATCCTAGAGCTGGATCTGGGCTCATTGTGATTCACCAGAACCCCTTCAAGTTTGGGTTTGGGGGGTTGTTCCATGGAACGCGGTTCTGGGTTAGGTGGGGATGATTGGTTTTCAACCACAGTTGAGCTGCCCATGGAATTGGCCGTGTAGTTACCTACATTATTGCTATGGTCCTCAGCCCCTGAAAGAACAAATATGAGAAGGAATAAATACAATTCTTTTTTAAAAAGAACAAATACGGAACGTGAGCCCAAGGATTTGTGGATCTGGTTGGGGGGGCCAGAAGGGGATGATAACACACGGAGACTTTGGTAGAAGAGTGAGGACAGAGTGAAGAATTAGAAAAGCTTACATTTGGATAGCACTTTCCAAAAAATTGCCTGAAGCAGAGTACGTTATATATTGATTTCTTTTTGAGCCCCCCATAACCCTTGGAGGTGGGCAGTATCCTAGCATCCCTGTTTTATTCATGAGAACCTGAGAAGTTGAGAAAGGGACAAAGTGGAGTTAAAACTAGGTTCTTTCACTCTAAAGGCCATTATGTCTCAAATATTCCCAGGTAGGCATGCAAATGGGAGAACACTTGTCAGAAGAGAGGAATGTAGGAAACCCTGGGGCTTTAAAGGATTAGAAATTTAATCTAAGCACACAGTGTGATGATGCTGTGGCAAAAAAAAGGGGGGGTGCTATTTTGGGAAGTATTTTAGGAATAGCTTACGTAAGACCAGATAGTCTCCTTTTGTGCGTAATAGAAGAGAGCACAACTGGTGAATTTGGAATGGGAGTTTATCCTCGGTAAGGAGGGAGAGGATATCAATAACTGGAATGTGTCCCAAGAATGTCTTTCCCAATGATTCAGTGACTTACGAAAGATACCAAACACAGCCACATACGAACGGCTAACATGAATGTCCACATTGATACTTCATGTCGCTGCCTAATCTGCTCTGGCATTTTAAGGCGAAAAGGCCATTAGGATCAGCCCATACCTCTCACAGTCAACTGTGCAATGCTCGACACTGTGCCATACTTGTTGCTTGCTGTACAAGTGAAATTCCCAGAATCTTCTGAGAATACTTCGGCAATGACCAGAGTACAAATCTCCTCTAGAAAACCAAAAAAGGAGAGTGGTTCTTGATAAGAGGCAGTGTGGGAAGGGTTCATGCTCTTGGGGACACCAGAAATGACTGGTCTGATGCTGCGCCTATACGATGCGAAGCCAACTTACCAATTTAGTCCACCAAACAACTGATCAATGCAATGAGAACAAAATTTTTCAAATCAGTTGCTGGGCTAAATTGGCTGGTTGGCTGCATAATCTAGCTAATTCCGTTTTAAAAAAATACTGCCTGTGCATTGGGGAGAGGGGCTGGCCTAGATGATTTCCCATATTCACTTCCTAGGATTCTGTGAGGCAAGTCTGTATTGTGAATAATATAACTAAACAATAAAAAAAAAAAGTAAGACCTCACAAACACACAAGAGCTGAAAATGTGGGTACACTTGTGTGAAAAATGTGATGACTAGATGACTAGAAGACCTTAATAGGAGCAAACAGAAGAGTCTCTACTGTGAGGCATCTCATCTGGACCCTGGAGATCTAGATCATTCTTCAGGCAATTTTTTCTCCCAAAGGACACAATTTTAAAGTGAGAAAAGAAATACATATTTTTAAGCCTCTTCAAATTTTATTTTCTGTCTAGTAGAGCACTTTGAATATTTTGGATGGAAAGAAGAGTGAATCAGTTATTCCTCTGGAATGCTACAGTAATTCTTTACATGTTACTGAATCGAGAGAATTCTTTTTGACAGAGGATGAAAACGACTAGACAGCACGAAGTAGAATCCTAGATTGAGAGCTAGAAGACCCCTTTGAAACCATCTAGTCCATACGCTTTATTTTTAAAAACAAAGCTAAGACAGAAGGGTAAGGGCTATAGGCAAATGGGGTTAAGTTACGTGTTCGGGGTCACATAGCTAGTAAGGGTCTGAGACCTGATTTGAACTAAAGTCTTCCTGACTTCAGCCTATCTGCTGCATCACTTAGCCGTCCTTTGGCCCTCCACATTTTATTCATGTTATCTCTCCTTCCCCTCTCCACCAATCAAAATGGGTCTTCAGGAAGGGATATAACAAATGATCACATTATGGTATAAATAACTATTGAGACAATGGATACTTCCTTTGGGGTATTCGCAATGTAAGGGAGAAAAAAAATCTAATTTTGAAATGTCTGTAATCAGGAAGTGGAGTGTGGGAGATTCTAAGAGAGCCCCAGAAATCTCTTAGTGTATACAACATTCTGCTTGTAAGACCAGCCCTTAATATATGAAAGTGCCACAAAGTAGGGAGCTCCCTCAAGAAACAGTATTACTAACACAGCCTTGAGCTCAGTTAGCAATAACTGATTCTAAAGGATTCTCAAGGAAATATAGTTATGGTATCAAGAAAGCCACAGTAGAGATAACTGCCGTAATAGTCAATAGCTGACATTGACATAGTATTTTGACATTTTAAAAAAAATCTAAGTTTTAAAAATTAAGTTTAAAAAAATGTACATTTGATCCTCACAACAACCCTAACAGGTAGGTGCTGTTACTATCTTTATTGAAACTCAGGCTGAGAGAGGTGAAACTTCAAATGACCTCTTACCTGGTTCAGCCATGGACCTTGGTTCTAAAAAAGAAAAGAATAAAAAAAAATGACTAAGAAAATTAACTTTTCTGTATTATAGTTTCTCCTAAGACTCCCTGGGGAACTCTATATGCACCCTGTGCAATTTTTGGAAGTGATTTTAGTAAGCTGTAAACCAGTGCTAAGAAAGAAGAAATGAACATTGATAATGACAGCAGGAACAGAATGACAGTCAGAATGACTACAGTAAGAATAGGTAGATCGTGATAGACCTTGGAATTGATTTTATTCCACCGGGAATAAATTGTACCTTGTAAGTTGAACAAGAACCTTAATTGGAGACATCTACTATGCTTGCCGTTGTCTCATGGATACCTTTTTAGTGCACCCAAGATCTTGCTTGGGATAGAAATATGGAGATGGCAATGACGATAAAGATGATTGGAAGAGGAAAGGAAGCAACTGAATGGTAAAGAATTTGTATCCAGCTGCTGTTATTTTTGATAAGCAGAAACAAATGTCTAAATGTATTTCGGCACATTTATCGGCTCAAAACTGGGGTGAATTAAAGAATCTAAAAATCCAACAAATGAAACGCAGCAAATAAAATCGACTTACTTTTCTGTAGAATCCGAAAATCTGGAGAGTCTTCTATCAATGTCCCTTCTCTGTACCAATCCACTTTGGGAGATGGTGCCCCTTTCACTCTGCATTCAAAAACAACTAGTTGACCCTCAGAAGCTGATAAATCTTGCAGCATCTGTAGTTGAAAAATATATTGCAAAAGGGAAGAACTGATGAGTTTTTCTGCAATCTAGTGCCAGAAGATATATTTTTTGTAATGTTTGATCTTTTCCCAAATCTTCACAGTTCCAAGTGTTTAAAGACAGTCATTAGGGTTCACCATATTTTCTTTTCCCCTAACTTATATGTACTTTTAAAAATGTGATGTTACCTTACACGAAATGCTTTGTGGTTTATCACCTACTCTGTTTATAGTAAGCACCTTTGTTCTCAAGGTCATGTGTGAGATTTGGCTTCTCAGAACTGCAAAATATCATAGTGAGCATCAACAAATGTACTTTGTATGTCTTAAGGATTTTTAGGATTCCAGTTTCTAATCAGGTGGTATATATAGCCTTGTGCTTAAAACAAATTGTTTTTCCTCTAATTTTGGCTGCATTGGTTCTGTTTGTACAAAACCTATTTAATATAGTCTGAATTATCTATTTTACCACCTGGGATGCTCTCTCTCTCTCTTGTTGGGTCATGAACTCTTCATTGTTCTTTTTTTTTTTAAACCCTTAACTTCTGTGTATTAGTTCCTTAGTGGAAGAGTGGTAAGGGTAGGCAATGGGGGGGTCAAGTGACTTGCCCAGGGTCACACAGCTGGGAAGTGTCTGAGGCCAGATTTGAACCTAGGACCTCCCGTCTCTAGGCCTGGCTCTCAATCCACTGAGCTACCCAGCTGCCCCTCATTGTTCTTTTATAGCAATATGTGGTGGCCTCTTCCTCCCCACCATTTGTCTATCTATTGCCTTTCAGGAAATCAGTATCTCTAATTCTTTGGAGAATGGGATATGTCTCACTTCAGAGCCATAGAGTTGTCTTTTTCAATTAGTCTTTGATTTGGGAAGAAATCTGGTGGCATTAAATGTATTGAAGATTTCCCCAAATGCAATCAAGACCCAATTCAATTTCCTTCTCTATTGCATGAGCATTTATTAAACCCCTATTTGAAGTCTCTGGGGGTCACAGACCTGAATTCCTGGGTGATAAACAGATAAATAAACAAGTAAACACAAGAGGGTTGGATGAGAAAGAGAGTCCCGCCAGCCAGGTGGGACCCAGCAAAGTGAAGGCACCTGTAAACAAAAGCATCTGTGAGAACTCATCATCTACAGAGAATTTCTTTTCCATTTCAATTCTGAAGCTAAATAGCCTCAAAGACAGTGGCAAATCCCAGTGGTCATCATACCTTTTCCCCTGTTTTGTCCTTTAAAGGGCCATAAAAGAAAATAATCTTTGTTATTACAACTTTCAAAACTTTTGTATGATTTTAACATATTCTAATGTTACAAACTTAGAGCCAGAAGGAGACTTAGAGGTAATCTAGTCCTACCTGTCCTTTTTTTTTACAGATGAGGAAACTGAGGCCCACAGTGGTGAGGTGACTTACACAGGATCACACAGGTAGCTAAATGGCAGTCAAGATTCAAACCTAAGCTTTTCTGATTGGCAAGCCAGGACTATTCACTGCCAGATCCAATGAGGTACCTTGTTGAAAGAGAAGCTCTAAGGCAGTATTTTGCTTTATCAAATTAATTTTTTAAATATAAAAAAAAGCCATCAGCACAGTGATGGATCTAGCATTCTGTGCACAGTTCATGCAACCATGTCTTTATAAATGTGTGTTTTGATGTAGCTATCAGCTGTAAAATTGCCTACTTGTCTCCTTCTTAGATCTTTTATCAAGGAAGCTTCTGATATGTGTGTGTGTGTGTGTGTGTGTGTGTGTGTGTGTGTGTGTGTGTGTGTGTGTAATTTATATATAAATATGCAGATGATTGTCATGAAATTTTTTAGAGATGGGAAAGTAGGCATATTCAAGTATTTTGTCAGATCATACCTTTTTTTGGGTATTCTGAAACTCAGTCTCTCCCTCAATGTCCTTGAAATTGTATCCCCTCCAACCCAGACCCTCTCCTTTGGGCATATTCCAGCTGGTCCAGTTTTTTCTCCAACTTTTCCTTTTGTGCAAGAAAGTTCTACTTTCTCATGAAGTACATTAAAGCTATGATATTAGAGTCCACACATGGTGGTGTTTCTGTCCCTGTTGGAGGGAATCATCTGTTAAAGTAATTTGTGGGGTTTGTTCTCTTTGCTTTGTTACTTTTGGGATAATCTGGGTCTTCTACCCATTTTTTCTCTACCCCGTTTTCCCTTCTTCTTGCTCTTTTATGGGCTTATCTTGCTCATACTCTTCTATCCTACATCTCCTAAGGAGTTCACAAATGAGTTTGCATTCCAGATCAGGATTGGCGTTCTTGATCGCCTTATTTCTTTTCTTGGCAAGAAGAGCCTATTTCTTGGCTAAGGTAATTTTCTAGAATTTTGATCTCCTGATAATAACTGATTTTTATCAGTTAAATTTACTTGGACAATAGTAATTGTCAGATATTGATAGAATTTGCTTCATTTTTTTTTCGGTGATGTTCTTATGCTCACCATATCTACTACTTCCCAGGCTGCTTCATGAGGACAAATAGATGTGCTATCTATCTAGTCAGTAGTCTTCTCTGGTAGCCTCCAGGCCTTTGACCTCTGGTTTCTTCGGATCATGGAAAGGACCTCGCTGTCCTCGAATACAAGCCCTTCATTTTACAGGTGAGGAAATGAAGAGATTTGCCAAAACCTAAGTGTTCTGGTTTCATATTTAGTGTTCGTTTCTCCGTTCGCTACCTCAGTCCTCGGCCATATTTAATATGTTTCAGTTTATCCTCCTCACCCGACTCCATCTCCGTCCCTGTATTGATGTCACTGATTTTTAGAATACGTATTGATTTCATTTGGAGGGTCTCTGTAGAATTTCATTGTCTCCATTTGTCACTCTGAGCTTTAGTTTTCTCCTCTATGAAATAGGGGAAGGGAGGAGGAAGATGAAGAGGGAAAAGGGCAGAAATCCCTGGGAAGTCTCTTTGGCAAAGGATCGGATGAGAGCTGATTTAGGGGGAGCAAAGCCAGTGCCTTTTTTCATGCTCTCCTAATGTTCTAGGATGAGCTAGAACCCTTCTTCTATGCAACGGAAAATGTTTTATGGATGCCTCTGTCGTATTTGGGACGTCCCTGTTAGCAAGGCAGGGGCATAGTGACTACCCAAAGCTGGGAATCTGTTAGCTCCACTTTTACCACCGATTGGTGTATATGCTGGGCAGAAACTAGTCCGGAAAGAAGAATGGTCCCAGGGTGGCCACGTGGGTGGTAGAGCTCTGGCTCAGACCCCCCTAGCCTGGTTGTTCCGGGTTTTCCTGTCTCTGCGGTTATATAACAGACCTGTTCTTCTACCTCTCCCTCCCTCCACCTGTTCTACCCCAGCCCTCTTCAAATTACTGCTGAAGCTGCTGGAGCCAGGGCAGCAGCTGCTGTGGGTGTGGGAGTCGGGAGGGGGACAGCTTCTAATTTGATCAGCAGCTTCTCACACTCATGAAGGCTTCGGGCCCTTTTTTTCGTACAAAAATGCTCACCACTGTAGTGTTGGCCATTAGCAAATTACTCTGGTGGTGAGGTCTCTCCCTATCTAAAAACTCTTTCAGCTACTCCTAAAAGATGATTCCTATCAGTCCAGGCCTGAACCAAGATGAAGTCATCCCACGGCACCCATTTGCTGGGGAGCGTTGGGCAACTCATTCTCTCCCTGGGTGCTTTGATCTCCCTAATTCTAAAATGATATTATCAATTCCCATTAACCCCAAGAAGGTCTAAGGATAATGATACAGAGCTTAAAAGCAAAACTGTTCCACAGACCGACAAAGCATTCAAATGATCGGAAGCAACTAGGTGGCTCAGTAGATTGAGAGCCAGGCATAGAGACGGGAGGTCCTATGTTCAAATCTAGCCTCAGACATCTCCTAGCTGTGTGATCTTGGACAAGTCACTTAACTCCCATTGCCTAACCCTTTACCGCTCTTCTGCCTTGGAACCAAAATACAGTATTGATTCTAAGACAGAAGGTGAAGGTTAATAAGAAAAAAAATACAAATGATGATTTCTTGGTATCAGAGAAAATAAACAAACCATTGTTGTGGGACAGAACAGGTAGTGAGGGAGAAGTGTTAGGCTGGGATCCAAGGTGAGAAGACAGAACAGGAATAGCCTAAATGAACCTACATAAAAGGGTCTGTTACCATGGCTCACGGACACATGAGCACAGTCATCAGTGACTGAGTCAGAGAAATGTGTGGCTAATGACATTGGCAGTGACTGACCTCAGCTATGCCCTCCTTGACGCAAGTGTACTGCTGCTGAGATCCCGGGGCAGGGAGCCAGCCCTTACTAGCACCGGGGCAGGAGTAGTGTGTGCTCCATTTATGGAGCTGAAAGCTTTCTGCAGAGAGGAAGACACAGGCCATACAATCTGGCTCTGCCAAGAGCTACTTTTCAAATCAGAATTCTGAAAAGCCTTGCTGGTGGGTTTTCCTTGAGGAAAATCACCTCAAAATGGAAGAGTGTATACTAGGTCTCCCCACCAAAGTCCTAAAGTGAATTGCCAGAAGACAAGAGGCCAAAGCTTTCTTCTCCATTACTAGCCCTAAATCCTGCTGGGTGAATCATTGTTTAATGATTTCACCCCTATGGCATATCTGCCACTGACCCAGATCGCAACCTGCCCGCATTGTAGATGGTGATGGTGATGGACCACTTTAAGATTTGTGGTAAGATTCTGAGAATCTGGGGCAAGAACTAGGATTCACTGTTTATAGGTGAGGAACCTGACAAGTTAGATGACCTGCCTATGGCTTCATGGTAAGCTTCTGAGGCAGAATTCAAACCCAGATCTCTTGACCCAAAATCCTGTACTCATTACTACGCCCAACTATTTGAGCTAGCTTAAAGAGTTTCAGTGGTACGGAAAAAAACCCTCGGTGGGTGGGTAGGTTGGTGATGATGGGCCTTATCGAGTTATGGATTTTTACTTGTGCTTTTCCAGGCATGACCTTGGGGCCCAACCTTCACCTTCAAAATTGTAGAAATACTGAGGGTGAAAACCAAAATGGAAATTAAAGGAGATGAAACTTTAAGAAGGTCCAAAGGTGTTTGCTCTCAGCACGGATGAATGCTCATTTGAAATTGAACCTTGGGATAGCGTGTGTGTTAGAGACTCATGGGAACAATTTAAAACCAAAAAAGAACATGGCGTGTAGTGTAAGACCTACTTGCTGATACGGAAGCCATTTTTAAGAAGTTGCGACGCTAACAATGACTACAACCAGAAGTTTTTTCCTGGTGAATTCATTTTCTGAGCTGGCATTTTTAAAAAGCAAAACAACTTTGATTTTCTGAGTTGCTCCAGCCATGGTGCTTTCTTTAAAGTCCTGGCGGAGGGAGCCCAAGTTTCAATTACCTTTGTGAACACGGGAGCTGCTATTATAGGCTTTCCATCTAGTCCTTGTAAGTAGTTTGTAGGGCTCTGACACTGAAAAAGAAAATAAAAAGAAATCATGACAAAGAGCACAGCCATCGAGATAATGCAATCCTTTCTTGGAGATCAAGACTCTAAATCACAAAATGCAGAGAGCTTCTCTTCCGGAGAAGATATGGGGCAACACTAAAGCTGGGGAGCACAGAGACTACTTCGGACAGAAAGTCAATCTTTTTCTCTCCAGAAAGCTGCACAATTATCAAAAGAGGGTCAAATGGGTAATAATGCAGGAAAAGCCACAGTTGAGTGATGAGTTCTCTCTTATTTTTTTTTATAAACGAGGTGAGAAATTTCTCTTATTTTGTTAATTTAATATCCATTAGCTAATTTAATGTGAATTATTTAATTATTGTTATCTGTGATTTCCCTACTTGCTAAAGAAGTATTCTACCAAAATTTCATCCCTTAAGACTAATAATGAATGAGCAGCGATCGTAGCCGAAAATATAATAACACTAGAGCAACCAGGACCTGCCAGAAGAAACTGGTGTTCTGTGAAAACCACCACCGTGGCGGGGCTCTCTTAGAACCATTTTAAGCTTGAATACGTAGAAAACCAAGTCTCATTGGGTGGTGCCCTCCTCCAGGCCCAGTGTGACGTTGTAGAGATACTTTGTGCTTTTAAAACCATAGTGGAGGTGGCTGGATGGCTCAGTGGATAGATTGTCAGGTCTGGAGAGGGGAACCAATACTTAGTATCAATTCTAAGTCAGAAGGTAAGGGTTAAAAAAAACAACGACTGTAGCTTAAGACATGATAAAGTATTAAGAATTGATTCATTTGCCTTTTGAACTTGGGAAGATACTTCCAAGGCAGGAAAAGCCACTGGAATTACCTTTTCCTACATCATGTATATACTTACACATGTATGCATGCATGTAGATTGCTCTGGATGTGGAAGTAGCTTGCCTAAGATAGATGTGGAGATCTAAGAAAGGGAGGCATGAGTGTTCCAAAACAAAAAAAAATGGAATCTACCGGATAAGTAGGGTGCAGGGCTCTTGTATTATGCTTGGATTCTCATACCTGCTGAAGGGTAGATATGTGAGGCTGGACCACACTAGGCTGAGCTTCTGCTGCTTCCTGTGGGATGACGGCAGCGCTAATAGGAGGTGATGACGTCTCACTTGGCTTCTGGACCCTGTGAAATGTTTAAAACAGTGTAGGTTGGAAAATCGTCTTATCCCATTTGCCCAGGACTCAATGAAGATAAATTCTCTCAGAGGTCCTCTCAAGGATATTACAACAGGCTACATCTGAATACAGTGAAATAGACTATTATTTAATGCTTTAAAAATATATATTGAGGGCATTTTAAAATTTGTATTTATTCACACATAAGTGGGATGATATTCCTCCCAGGTGGCAGCAGAGGTCTATAGAGAGTCACCGGTCCCCCTGAGGAGGAGGCCCTGTGACTCTGCAGTCTGATGTAGTCAAGGAACTTAACTAATCTTTGTTGAATTGAATCTACCTCTGTTACTGTTTTCAAAAGGAGTTTACGGGGGCAGCTGGGTAGCTCAGTGGATTGAGAGTCAGGCCTAGAGACGGGAGGTCCTAGGTTCAAATCTGGCCTCAGAGACTTCCCAGCTGTGTGACCCTGGGCAAGTCACTTGACCCCCATTGCCTACCCTTACCACTCTTCTGCCTTGGAGCCAATAACACAGTATTGACTCTAAGACGGAAGGTAAGGGTTAAAAAAAAAAAAAAAAAAAAAAAAAAAAGGAGTTTATAACCTAAGCTACACTTGTCCATATGTCTCTGCTTGTGAAGGGGACCAAGAATTTGCTGATTAGAATAGTTTCTGGACTCTTTTTGGCCTCCTTGTTGTAGCCATTGCTTTATACTGGGCAGACAATATAAAGACAATTCAGAATCAGTCTTTCCCTTTTCCTTTTTTCATTTCTCTCTTTTTGTACTAATAGAACATGGCATGTAGAATATGTTGCATTTGCACCCAGTATGTTCTTCTCATCTTTATGCTTCCTTTTAATTTGTTTTGATTTTTGCCGTTAACTAATCAATGGTTTAAGTATACCCGGACACTTGGTTTGGAAATGACTAACACATAGTTAGCCAGTCATTTCTTGCCCTGTAAGATATAGATCATTTCATTTTTTGGTGATTTTTAGTTAATCGTGAGCATTCCAAGGTGAATTAAAATTATGGTTCGCAGATTCACATTAAATAAACGCTGGTAATTATTTGTTTTTCTGAAAAGAAACTCTGGGCCATCTTTCTTACGATTTCTAGTTTCACTTGTTGCTAGGATAGCAGCAGGACCCGGGGTTTTGTCAATACAGAAAATGCTTCAAGTGAGGAAATTTCCTTTCCCAATGCAAGCTGACACTTTCTCTCTGACTGAAAAAATCAGTTGTCTAGAGCAAGATGGGGGGGGGGGGGCAGATCCAGGCTGTAGTTTTCCCATCACTGCCTTAAACAATTCCCTAATCATTAGGTTCCCCACATCCAGATATAGTGATTAAGGAATTGCTTAAGGTAGTGATGGGCAAACTACAGCTTTGATCTGGCCCGTGGGGAATAGTTTGCTCATCACTGGTCTAGAGCACTGAGAGGTGCAGTGACTTGGCCCCACCAGGGTCCCTTGGCCAGTATGTATCAGAAGTGGGCTTTGAACCAAAGTCTTTTTAGTTTCAGGGCTAGCTCTGTATCCATCGTGCTGCTGCCATTGGTTCAGTTCCTTTGGTAGCAGATAAACTCATTGATCACTGGACAAGGATTTCCCATTTTGATCACAAACAGATTAGTGATCATAGACAATCTAAAAACTGTGATTGTTTAAAAAAATTTTTTTAAACTCTTGCCTTCCATTTTAGAATAATACTGTCTATTGGTTCTAAGGCAGAAGAGCAGTAAGGACTAGGCAAAGGAGTTAAGTGACTTGCCCAGGGTCACACAACTAGGAAGTTTCTGAGGCCAGATTTGAACCTAGGACCTCCTGTCTCTAGGTCTGGCTCTCAATCCACTGAACCACCCAGCTGTCCCCTATGGTTGTTTTGTAAGCATCTTCCACTTCCTCTTTCAGGATAGCCAGGTGGTATAGTGAATTAAGTGCCAGACCTGGAATCAAGAAGATACATATTCTTGAAGTTTAAATCTTGCTTAAGATCTTTACTAGCTGTGTAACCCTGGGCAAATTACTTAACTGTTTGCCTCAGTTTCCTTATCTGTAAAATGAGTTGGAGAAAGAAGTGGCAAACCTCTTTGGTATCTTTAACCAGAAAACCCCCAATGGGTTCATGAAGAGTCAGATATGATTGAAAAATGACTGAACAATAAACCTTTTCTTTTGCTACTCCATCATGATCATTGCAAAAGCAGTCCACATCAAACTGAGGATGCCATTTTGTATTTTTTATTTGGTTCTTGGGTTGTCATAGACAAAAAAAAAAAAAGAAATTATTGCTTAATGGCGAGTCATTCCTCACTAAGCCAGCTTCATCTTCAGTCTATTGCTAAGGTTATTCCAGAAATCTGGTTTAATAGAATCTTTACTTAATTTTTTTTTTTTGGTGAACTTAACAACCATAAACACAAACATTTTAACATAGAAAGAAGAAAAAGGAAGGATCTTTAAAAAAAACTATAATACTTGTATTGTTACATATTTTGTTTTTTTAAAAGACACACAAATACCCCCACACACCCATATTCTTCTTGGTAGAAACTTTTAGAATTTGTATTCCCTTGGCATAAACTTTGGGAGCTAATGCCACAATGAGGCATCAGAGCAAGACTTCTGCTGAGGTGACTCTAGGTATTTAGTACAAAATTTTAAGCCTTAGGATTTGTACATTGTTTTCTAAGATAAATGCATGTTCATTTCCTTTCTTCATTTATGAGATAGAGCAATTGAGATTATTTCTATTTTATAGATTAGAAAACTATAGTTTAGACAAGCCACCCTTCTTTCCCAAAATCACACTGCTAGCTAATAATATTAGTATATTATAATATATATATAATAATATAATATAATAATATTAATGAGGTAATTCATAATGAAGTCGGTTTAAAAATTCAAGTCTTTTGGCTTTTAGCCCAGTATTCTCAGGCCATGTCCTAGACCACATTGCTTCAAATGAATGTAAATCTCATAGTGAATGGAAAAATGATTATAGATGAAAATTTGGAGAAAACAAAAGCAAAATCAGTCAAACTACTTTGTCTGGCAATTCAGGAGAATGTTGTCACAGGCAGCATGATTCGGAAGCCACTTGGGGAGTCTGGGATGCCTGAATATATTCTAGCCCCTAAGATCTTGGGCAAGTCACTTGACTTTGTAACAAGCTGGGCAATATTCTAAGACTTTGTGTTGGAGAACAGTCACCGATTTGGACTGGTAGAAGGAGTTCTATACCTGGAGTTCCCTATACCAAAGAAGTCCCCAATTCAGATTTTCAGTGACGATAAAAAAGGTAGATCTTGAATTAATATAATGATATATTTTAGTTCTTGAGAGTCTTTCTTCTGATCAGTACTAGACTGTACGGTCTTTGAGAGAGTGGGCAGACATGTTTCATCCCACTATTTCATCTTCTCTAGGAATTACCATCATGCTTAGCACACAGTGGCATTTAATAAAGCCTTGTAGTTGTGTATGGAAACCGTCCAGGTTTCAAGACTTACCTTATTGAATCCTATCGATTTGAGGAGGTAAAAAATAATTGTATATCATAGATAAGAAAATGATATTAAGCGCCTAGGGTCATCTGTGCTATCAGCATTACAACACAATTCAGTTTAATAGTCAGTGCCATCTGACTAGGGTCATCTGTGCTATCAGCATTACAACACAATTCAGTTTAATAGTCAGTGCCATCTGAATAAAGAACGCTTTGTGCCAAGTATAAAGTTTGCCATATAGATTTCCAAGCTGGAAGTGACCTTAGTGATCTTGTTTATTTACTGCCTTCCCTCCCATCCCCGATTTTTTCAGATGAGGAAACTGAATCCTCGAGAAGATCAATTTCTTGTCTAAGGTCACATACCGTAATTCAAGATTTTCTTGACAACCTGGAGGCATTCTTGGTTATTGCTTTTGTTGATACTATTGTCTAATCAGACAGCATCAAGCAGTTGCTGTCTAAAGATTATTTGTTCTCCTTTACATGTTTTGTTTTTTTATTGCTCTGTGTCGTAAGAGGAAATATTGATTATTCTGATAGCTAAGCCAAAGAAGAAGAAAACACAGCTGATTGTTTGTGCACCTAATACAATCTCCCCCTTTCTTTTAATGCCATGCAGCTCTGTACCTGTGCTAATCTCCTATCCCTCAAATGATAGATTTTAAATTTATATTTGAGGTACAAAACTAAGAATGAATCTGTTCACAGTTTTGTTTTGTTTTTTAAGACTGCAGGAAAGCTAAGAAACAAGCTCATAGTGAACAAAATTAAAAGTTTCATAAATCAATGTAATTAGCATTACCGATTCATATCTTCCTTACTAATGTCCCCGTCAGAGTCAGAAGATGAAGCACCTGGAAAAAGGGGGAGAGTGATAATGAGATTTGCATCATAATTTCTAAAACTGATTTATAAGCAATTGAAGGCCTGTGTTTCTTAACCAAAAGGCAGTGGGAAGAAAGCTGGCCTTGGGTTCAGGAATACCTGGTTTCATATCTGCTCTTGGAGAAATGCTTGGGCCTTCAGGAAATTCTCTGAGACTCAACTGACCAGTGAGTTATCAATCTGTGGAGAGAGAACTGCACACGAGGAGTTCCCCAAACTGAGAAAATCTATATTCAGAAGGATCTTAAAATTTAAAACAACTGTTCTAATCTAGCTTTCCTCTGTTTAAAACTCTGCCTATAATGAGAATTGCCACAAGGTGTAGTTAGGAAAAGGAATGGTATTCTCCAGTGTCCATAATTCATTCTATTTGTTTATTTTAAATCCTTACCTTCTTTCTTAGTTTTTTTTTTTTTTTTACATTTTTAAACCCTTAACTTCTGTGTATTGGCTCCTAGGTGGAAGAGTGGTAAGGGTGGGCAATGGGGGTCAAGTGACTTGCCCAGGGTCACACAGCTGGAAAGTGTCTGAGGCCAGATTTGAACCTAGGGTCTCCTGTCTCTAGGCCTGACTCTCAATCCACTGAGCTACCCAGCTGCCCCCTTAGCTTCTTTCTTTGAATCAATACTAAGTATCCATTCTAAGGCAGGTAAAGAAAGGTAAGGGCAAGACAATTGATGCTGTGACTTGCCCAGGGTCACACAGATAGGACACATCTGAATCCGGATTTGAACCCAGGACCTCCTATCTCTAGACCTAGCTCTTTATCTACTGAGTCACCTAGCTGCCCCTCCATGATTCACATTAATCTATATCATTCACATATATGGGAAAGAAAGGGCTCAAGCAGATTTCAAACACTGTAGCTGTAGGCACATGCCCTTTTGTCTAGTCCCAATATTAACATGCCATCGTTGATTGTGTTTTTTTTAAAGTAAGGATATTTGTAAGTCCTTTTGCCCAAACAAAAAAAAAATAGTAGCAGTAAAATCTCAGCACCATTACTAGAGTTCTTAAACCAGAACTGGTCTAAGATTTGTTTTTGTACAAATCCAAGTGGCCTCGCTTGAGTATAGTAATAGTGTAAAATTGGCACCAATGTAAAGACCTTCCCAGGCCTCCCTAACACTGCTTGGTGAAAACTCAGGCTCATTTTTTTTCTTACCTTCTATATAAATTTCTGCAGAAGTTGAATCTGTTCCATAAATGTTGGAAGCAAAACAGGAGTAACGCCCCGTGTCATCCTCAAAAGCTTCAGTAATGGTCAACGTGTGCAGGTTTCCAGCCTGGGCGATGTGAACGTCAGGTGAGTTTTCCAGTTCTTTCCCTTCACAATACCACCTGTGAAGGAAGGAGACTACCTGTCACTGAGCCCGGCAAAGAGGACCCCGAGGGCAAGATCGATCTTGAAATCAAGACACTGAACAGCTGGATAGATCATTGATGATATCATTATGGTCACAAAGAAAGTGCTCGATTATGTACCATTTGAATCATGGGAACAAGTAAGGTGAGCCTAAGTCCTAAGGAGGACTCAAGAAGCAAGCAAATTAAAGAATGGGAACCTTTATGGATCAACTCTCCACATAACTTCAAGAGCTCCATTTTCTGGAATGAATAAAAATTCCTGGATCCAATCTGGCCATAATTTGGAAAAATTAAAGCTTATTATATAGGGTGGATAACGACTTCATTTTCAAAAACTCCAGTGAGGTGGCAAAATGAAAGTTAATCTAGTAATTTGGGTCAATAGAGTGAATCAAGCCATCGTTGTAGAATTCTAGAAGGGACTTTAGAGATCCAGGGGTTCTTAACCTGCTGTCCATGGACAGATTTCAGGGAGTCCATAAACTTGAAGGGGAAAGACATTACATCTTTACTTCCAAATAACTGATTTCCTTTGTGATCTGTGCATTTTATTTTATTCTTTTAAAGTAACATTCTGAGAAGAGATCCATAGGCTTCACCAGGTCACCAAAGGGGTTTAAGACGCAGAAAAGGTTAAGAACCTCTAATCTAGACCAAGCCATCCTTTTGGAGGTAAGAAAACTGAGGCCCAGAATGATCAAATGATTTGCTCAAAGTCACCCAAGGCTGAGGGAGGGGCAGAATTTAAATCCAGACCCTCTGACTCTAAATCCAGGATTCATTCCACTGAGCCACTACCTTGTGTCCTCTACTGGTCCTGTTCCTCGCTCCTGGACTTCAAAACCAGGAAGCAGACATATTTAACTATTTCCCTCTAAGGCAAATACCTCCATGTCCCTGATTCTGTCCCATGATGTTACCCTAGTAGGTATATTACCTCTTTCACCGGCTTTTTTAATCTATCATTTACCTATTCCTTATTTTTTCCTTATGCAACATGCTTTGATTTACCCTTTAAAAAAAAAAAGAGACTTTCCTCTCTCTTTCTCTAGCTATAGAAATCTTACTTGTGTCTTTATAAAGAAGATTCTCTTTGACACAGATTTTGGTTTTAAATTAAACTTGCTTCACGGATATCTGATGCCCATCTAATAAATACTAGTTATCAGATAGTACTGCTTTCTGAGGATAAACTCCAACTTGGTCTCTCTGGCTCTACATGTACATGTAGCTTGCTTGCAGGACAGAGTTAGGAGATCTGGTGAGGGTCTCTCGAAAGCCCTGAGGTTATTGTTGGCCCCAATTTTAGGAGGTCAGCTCAGTATAAGGGATAGAGGGTTGTATTTGTAGTTAGAAAGACCTGGCTTTGAATCTTAACTCTGATCCTTAATAGTTGTATGACCTGACCAAGTCACTAAATCTCTCTAAACCTTTGATTCTTCATTTGTAAGATGGGGTTCATAACAGCTGTAATAACTACCTTAGGAGGCTGTTGTGAGGCTGAAATGAAACATGCAGGGCGTTCCAAACATCTTAATACAGTTTTAAGCTACTAAAGCTTAACTATTAAAATCTAACCACTAAATTTGTAAAATAAAACAGCCCAACCTGAATATAGCAAACACAGAGAGCTAGACAATTCAGGGTGCCTCTATGGCTTGTTTATAATGTAGTAAGGATTACAAACCAGTTTATTGGGGTGTCCCAAATGTCTTACTTGCAGCTTTAAGCTGCTGATTTTAAAAAATCACAATATGTACTCTTAAGTAAAGAGAAACAGAGATGTACAAAAAGAAATAAATTTTTGATTGAGAATGTGGAGGTTGGAAATGTCCGTGGTATAACCATAGCACTAGGTGAAACAGCCTGAATTGTACCTGCCTGATGTTCACTTGTACTTTTGTTTTAAACTATTACTGAACCATTAATGACTTTCTCAATAAATAAAAAAAATAGGTTCTAATAAAATGTTTACAAAAATCAAACTCCCCATACAAGGTGGTTGTTATTGAGGGAAACTGAGGCTGGTGGATCACTTGAGCTCAGGAGTCGTAAAGTATAAGCAGATCTGCTGTCCACAGTAAGTCTGGCACCAATATGGTGATCAAGAGACCACTGGACTACCTAAGGAGGAGTGAAGTGGCCCAGGTTGTAAGCAGAGCAGAGCAAAACTCCTGGGCCAATTGTTAAGAGGAGACCCAGTCTCAAAAAGAAAAATAGAACATCAGAATCAAAGATCTTGGGCTATTTTCCCAGTGATGCCACTTAATTTCCGTCCCAAAGCACACAGCCCTTAATATCCATAAACATGCCTTCCTCATTCTTGTATTGATCCCTTTTATTTCTCCCAGGTGGAACAGCCTTCCTTCCTCCTCTTTGCCTAGGCAGATCCTGCCTTTAAACCTCAGCTCCAATCTCGCACCGAGGCTCGCTTCCTTCATGAGGCGTTCCAGGCCTCAATGATCCCTTCCTTCGTGAAACCCCTATTATTATCCTCCTAGTCTCCATAGGATACTGCTTAGCACTTGGGTGACAAAAGGTTAAGCTCTTAAACGGCTTCGCACTTCCCCGTATAGTTTTCCAACTGGTAGCATGTTGGCAGGGCTCTGTCACCGCCCCTGATTTAGTCAACATCTTTATCCATACTGGGGTGAAAGCACAGACGGATCCTCATCCGATTTGTGGAAGGAAGACAGATGACACGAAGCCTGATGCCGCTTTAGATGACAGAACCGCCATCCTGAAGATCCTGACAGGCGGGAAGATGGGGCGATGCTTAACAGGGAGGATGAATGACTGAACGGGGATAAACAAAAGTCTTACATTTGGGTTAAAATAAATTGCATAGTTCCAGAAAGGACAGGCAGGTTTGGATCGTGATATTATGCTTGTGAGAAATGAGAACGTGTTCGTGGCAGCTAATGTTCGTGAGAAAAGACTTGAATGTTTTAGCAGACTAGGAACCCCGTGTGTGTCACAGTGTGACATGGCAGCCGGAAAAAAGACTGCAGGCTACCTTAACAGAATTGTGGTGTCAAGAGCAAGGCAGAGAGTATTCGGGTTGCAATCTGCCCTGGTCTGATCTCATTTTAAATAGTGTGTTAGTTGTTATTAAAGAGCATGTCCAGGGGGCAGCTGGGTAGCTCAGTGGATTGAGAGTCAGGTCTAGAGACGGGAGGTCCTAGGTTCAAATCCGGCCTCAGACACTTCCCAGCTGTGTGACCCTGGGCAAGTCACTTGACCCCCATTGCCCACCCTTACCACTCTTCCACCAAGGAGCCAATACACAGAAGTTAAGGGTTTAAAAAAAAAAAAAAGATGAGACAACAAAGCAGAGAAAAACTAAATAATTGTGACAAAAATAATAACAGTAAAATAGCATATTAAAACTTAAGGCTATCCTCACAGGAAAATTTATGTCTCTGAAAATGTATATTAACAAAATAGAATGAGAGAGTCAATCCACTGCGGAATCCATTTAAAAAGACTAGAAAATAGAGAATTGAGCAAATAAGTACAAAAGAAGAAACCTTGAAATTTAGAGGTGAAATCAAGAAACCTGAAAATAAAGGACTAATGAATGAGTAAAATTAAGGGCTTAAAAAAAAGTCAAAGTTAACAGAAAAAAGAAAATCAACCCAGAAACCCCTGCCTTCAGCTGTAAGAGACTGCTTGGCTTGAGTTCTGGGAGGAGGCATGTTTGGTTGAATCTGATAGTGGTCTCTCTTTTAAAAGTTCTGTGACTTTCTGATCTGTTTACTGTGTGTCTTTTTGATTAGAGCTGAGCTGATACTGGATTTGCCCATCAAAGACTCCCTCAAGGGCAATTCAAACCCCTTTTTCTTGTCCAGCTAGTTTAAGAGAGAGTCACAAGCCTCTGGGTGGGGAAATAAAGGCTCTAGGCTTTAATTACTCCACCCTAACCCACACATGGTTCCTAATACGTCCTAGATGAACCCAAGTGATTGACTACAGCATGAATTGGATTTAAGGGAGGCAGAATTGCATAGAGTCATCAATGTCATTAGTCATGCCAGTTCAATGACACAACAAACATCAGTTTGACTGGTGATGGCCTGGGATGAAGTGGATGACTTCCAGTGACATCCACAGGGAGAGAGCATGAGATTATAACAGACACTGAAAAGAGTAGGATAAACTCAATCAGAGAAAAGTATTGGTGTACAGCAGTGAAGGCGAACCTTTTAGAGACCACGTGCCATGCCCTGCCCTCTATGAGTTCTGGGTGTGTCCCACCCCCTCCCCCTATCCCACACAGGGGAGAGAGAAAGCACTCCCATTGGGCTGCTGTGCAGAGGGGTGGGTGATGTGAAAAAATGTCTTCAGATACAGTGGAGAGGGGAAAGGGAGGAGCTCCACCCAAGTCCCTCTGCCTTTCTAGTAATGAACTCTGGCGGGGGAGTGGAGATGCATGCCCACAGAGAGTGCTCTGCATGCCATCTTTGGCACCCGTGCAATAGGTTTACCATCACTGGTATATAGTAATAATTTGCTGCCAACCTCCCCACATCTGAGGTTTCGCTAAGGTTTCAGACACTTGGAGGCTAAGATTTGAGCAAGGACAGACAGAAAATAGATATGTGGGCAGGCAGGCTGGTGGCCAGGTGGGCAGAGTTGGACAAAGGTCTCCTCTCTCTGCCCCAGGGGTCCAGGGTCAGTTCTTTTGTTTTCACTTGGAGGGTTTTTTTAGATTATTTTTGTGGAGATGGGGAGTGGGAGGCCACAGAGCCCCTAGCTAAGGGGCAGGAGTGGGGGAGAGAGAGAGAACAGTACTATAAATTTAAGATTGGTGTTAAAAGTTAAAACAAAAGTTTAAAAAGTCTCTGGTTTTAGGCAACCACTGGGGTTTTTGGAACATATGCCCTGAGGATAAGGGAAGAACCACTGTATAATATATTAAGGTATGATATACTTTATTACTGTATTTAATGTTGGTAATAACTTATTGTGTGTTTAATGTATCAATTAAACATATTTATATAAGTTTGAATATATATAGTTGTAATGAATTTCTGGAACAAGATGGACACCACCTTTGAGTGATAAGACCGGCAGCTGAAGACTTCGGAATGTACCCAGGTGCCTTGAGCCAGGGCAAAAGTCGGTTGGAGCCAACCCTATAAATACCCACCAGGCACAACACAAGTGGGCTCAGTCTGGAGCGGAACTTGAGAGGTGGGAGGTCAAGAGGGAGGGTAGGCCTGTACCTGCAACCCAGCTTGCCTTACTGAGACAGTTAGAGGGCAATTACCATCACTGCCAATAGAGCTGAGAGAGAACCGTGATACTGTCATTCAAAGATCATCAATAGCCTTCCCTAATCATTGGCTTGACTCCGGCCAAGTCAGGCCAGAGTTAGTGAGAGGGCGAAGAACCTCCAGCCTCTACCTGATCTAGCAATCTTCATAGCTTGATCATTAACTTAGACTATTAGCAATAAGTTTCCCAAATCTGTCTTCCTTTCCCTTGTTCCTAACCCCATTAATTAGAATTAAATATAGTGTTTTGTTATATGTACCTTTCCTGAGTGGTGAACATATCCATAGCCCTTGGGAAGGGGAGTCAATCACACAGTCAGATCCAACAGCGTTATCCGATCAGTGCACCAATAGCCCTTATCAATAATCATTCCAATCCCAGGTTGAGGAACTAGAGAAGTTAACCATACATACAACTTCTCAGTGATTCCCTGTCTGGGCAACTGTTAAAAGGGGATAACTGACAGGCTCAGTTTAGCAAAGCCTGTCAGGAGAGGAGAGGAGAGGCACAGCCTTCCTGCCAGCAGCACCTGCACAGAGGCCTGTGGGTGAGAGTGTGCTCTCTCTCTGCCACCAAATCCAATACAACCTTTGAAAGCCTCATATTATTATCCCCCTTTTATAACAATATATATAATTAAATAAATAACATTATATATGGGGTCAGCAAAATGTTCGCTTATGTCCAAGGTTTCAGCCATTCATGTTAGGTCTTAGAACATATTCCTCTCAGATATAGAGTCTGGCTGTATAGATCTTTGGAACCAGATGAAATTATATAAAACATAAATTTATGCACTCAGCAAAGTTGTGTGACTTCCTCCAGTATATTCAATAACATATGGAAAAGAAAGACAGTGAGAAAAATCTAGGACTCAAGACACAAACTCTGAAGACAATGACTTAAAAATATCTAAAAGTAAAATGCAGTTTGGACACAAACCAAATGAGAATTCTAGATGCGATTAAAGAGATTAAAAAGAGAGCCAAATTCAAAAAAAATCAAAAGGGGGAAAATGTGGACAAGAAATTAGAGCAATGCAAGAAAATTATGAAAAGAGAATTAATAACATAGTAAAAGAGATACAAAAAGTACTGAAAAAAACTCCTTAAAAATCGGAATTGACCAAATAGTAAGAGATACAAAACCTCCCTGAAGAAAATAACTCCTTATAAATTGGAATTCGTCAAATGGAAGCTAGTTACTGCGAGACATTAAAAACATTACAGTCAAAATAATGAAAACAATAGAAGAAAATGTGAAATATCTAAGAGGAAAAACAACTGACTTGGAAAGTAGATTAAGGAGACATAATTTAAAAATCATATCTGAAAGCTATGGTTAAAAAAAAAAGAGTCTAGACATATTTTAAGAAAATAAAGGAAATTGCCTAGATATTATAGAATTCAAGGGCAAAGTAGAAATTGAAAAAAGGCATGTCATCTCCAGAAAGAGATTCCAAAATGAAAACTCCCAGGAATATTACAGCCAAATTCCAGATCTTCCAATTCAAGGTGAAAATACTATAAGTAGCCGGAAAGAAAGAATTCAAGTACCATTGAGCCCTAATCAGGATCATACAAGATTTAGTAGCTTCTATATTAAAGGAGTAGAAGGCTTGGAATATTCTGGAAGGCAAAGGAGCTAGAATTACAACTACAAAACTAAGTATAGTACTATATGGGGAAAATAAACATTTAATGAAATAAAAGACTTTCAAGAATTCCTGATGAAAAGACCAAAGATGAATAAAAAAATCTACATTCAAATACAAATCTTGAGAGAGGCACAAAAAAGTAAACATGAAGAAGAAATCATATATGGCAATAAGTCTAAATTGTGGGCACTCCTATATAAGAAGATGATAAATGTTACCCCTAAGAAATTTATCATCATTAGCACTGATAGGAGTCTGCTTAGAGAAAAGGAATGGATGTGAGTTCATTATGTTTAAATGATATCAAAAGAGGAATGGGAAGGTGAAGAAAGAGGGAGGCACTAGACAGTGATTCCCAAAGTGGACACCACCGCCCCCTGGTGGGTGCTGCAGTGATCCAGGGGAGGCAGCGATGGCCACAGGTGCATTTGGAGGTGGTGAATAACTGTAAGGGGGTGGTGATAGTATGTGACACGGGACGCTAAGTAATATTTTTTCTGGAAAGGGGGGTGGTAGGCCAAAAAAGTTTGGGAACCACTGTACTAGGAGAATGGGGAAGAGAGAGGAAGAATGGGGGAAATTCCTCTCACACAAAAGAGGTGCTCAAGAAAGAGTTTTTACAATGGAGGGGACAAAGAGAAAGAAGAGGACAACACATAACCTCACTCTCATCTGAACTGGTTCAAAGAAGGAAGAATACACGCACTAATGCACATACAGTTGGATATAGAAATTTATCTTACTCAGCAGAGAACTAAGAGGGGAAGGGATGATAAAGAGGGAGGACAGATTAAGCAAGGCAGTGGTTAGAACCAAGCAGACTTCTGAGGAGGGGACAAGTTAAATAAAAAAGGGAAGGACAAATGGAAAAGAATAGAATGGAGGGAAATAACACGATCATAACTGTGAGTATGAATGGGAAGAATTCACCTATAAAACACAAGTAGTTAACAGAATGGGCTGGAAACCAGAATCCAACAGTATGTTGTTTATGAGAGACACACTTGAAACAAAAAGACATACACAGAATTAAAATAAGGGCCTGGAGAAGAATCTATTATGTTTCAGTTGAAATAAGAATATAATCTGTGTTTGGCAGCACTAAGGGTAGAGATCTAGTGAATCAAGGTTATTTGGAAGGATTTCAACATATAAATTGAAGTGTTCCAGCAAAGGGGCAGAGAGAAAGACTGCAAATCAGGTACTGAACTCCTTGAAAAAGGAGAAAGAACAATCCAGATGCTGGTAAAAGTCAGTTACAAGGATCTAGATAGGGCGAGCAGTCTGAATGGAGGGATTCTCAAAGGAAAAAAGGTTACTATGTGACTGGTAGAGAAAGAATCTAGAAATGGAGGTGAGTCACAAGCATGGCTACTCCATCTTCTTGGCCAGTGGGCAGAGGGAAGTCAGGGGTAAAGTACATTGTAGGGAAATTTAGGTTTCCCTGGTGTGAGAAGAAAGGAGTATATGAGAAAGAGGTCTATCTAATATGAAGGAAAATTTTTGGTAGGCCTGTAAAGTTAGGATGGAACCAGACTGTGATGAACTAAGAAGGAGCAAATAGATCTTTTCAAAGACTTCATTAAAAGTCTTCAATTCTAAATTGCAGTTTCCCTGAGATCATGGATAGTATATCATACTTCTCCTGTATATCTCACAATTTCTGCCACATTGGTGGACACGTAGTAATGGCACAGTAAAAATTAATTCATTATAGTCAGTACAGATTAATTCATGTAGTAAAGGCTTGATCATAACCTTGAGAGGATATCCTTTTGTATTTGAACCAAAATCCCCACGCTCTCCTCCAGAATTGGGTCATTTTCTTCACCCTGACATCAAAACTATCCTTTATTACTTCCCCTGTAACCCCTTTGACCCCTCTATCTACTTAGAATAGTGGTTCCCAAACTTTTTTGGCCTACTGCCCCCTTCCCAGAAAAAATATTACTAAGTCCCCTGGAAATTAATTTTCTTTAAATTTTAATAGCAATGAATAGGAAAGATAAATGCACCTGTGGCCATCACCACCTTCCTAGATCGCTGCAGCACCCACCAGGGGGCGGTGGCGCCCACTTTGGGAATCACTGGCTTAGAAGATTCTGAGATTTGAATCATGGGGCTTGACTAGGAAATGCTAGGTTTAACTACTATTTTTCACTCTTACCTCTTTAATTACATTTTTACTACTGTCATTTAGAAATGGGTCTAACAAAGAGAAGGAGCAGTCTAAAAAGTAGAGATCCCAATAAAACCCTGTGGAATTTACACAAGCCTTGTAGTACATATGAAGTATAAGCAAAATATAAAATGCAAACCCCATAGAGGATCAGATTCTCCTTTCTTAGCAAGGTCATAAATACATTTTATGTCTAGAGTGGAAACATCCTCATAAGCACAAGGATATTGACTTAGAAACAGGTAGAATGGCAAAAATAGCGATAGCCCTCATCACAAACATTTTCCTCCTGATCTAGATAGCAGTGTTAGTTTTATGCAGGTCAGGCAGATACAAAATACAACCAGCATCCACTATTCTAGCCCTAAAACCAAGTAAGAATGCTTGTCTTCACTGCTCAGAAATGACAGAGTTCTTGCGGCTCCCAGACTTCGTTATGACTTATTCAGATGTAAAGAAGACTTTTTGAGGATGATGTGATGGGAAAGCATATTGTACTTAAGCACCTGCCTCTGTTTATATGTCATGAAATGCTCTCAGAAATGTCCGGACAGGCTGCCTTGTTTTAGAGGCTTTAAATTCTTAGGACACTTACAGGATGGTAGCGGAGATCAGAAGGGATTCCTAAGTAACTCGGCAGAAATGAGTCAAATGGTTTGGAAAATATAGGGACTGAATAATAAAGAAGACTCCACGTCCAATCAGCCAAGGTGATAGCGTCTGGGTCTGCTCATCGGACTAGCGATTAAGGAGCTAACTATTAAGCTGGAAGGAGATCAGAGGGACACACACTTCTCAGACACTGAGTCTTCTTTCTAATTGCATCCCTCTGCCCTGATGTTAGGGTGTTTCTTACTCTGATCTGAATTGCTGTCTGGATAAATATTATGACACTTTTCATTCAGGATTTCAACATCAAAATATATTATTGGGGCCCATTACCAGCAGAGATTGTTAGCCAGAATGATCACTAGCCTATTAGGATAGGATCAATACCATCTCAAATTGGCACACCAGCCATTCCCTTCATATTGCAACAAGTTGACAGGAAAGCAGGAAGGCATGCTGGCTAAGGAAAAGCTTGCCCTGAGATCACTTTGGTCAACGTGGTTTAATAAAGGCTCTTTTTAAATTTTTTATTTTTTACTAATGCTATGAGGGGATGAGTAATGTTTGAAACACTGCCTCTAAAACAGGCAAATTTCTATATCTTTCCAGGCACCTAAATAGCTCTTCTATGCAACTGTTCCCTTGGATCTTACTGAGCCGCCGCCTTGATGTTCAACTTTGTCTATAGACGCTCCCAAACTCGGAAACTTTCTTTGTCGTCTTTCATTGGAATTCCTTGCTTACGAGTGCTTTTTGGTTAGAGAGCAGTGTAGCGAATAGAATTTTCAGTTCTCTCTGTCCTTTCCAAAGACCAAAGAAAATGAAAAAGCTGGTGTGTCTTGTATCTCCAGATCTATCGTATACTTCTCCAATTAGAATATGACAAATGAGATATGAAAAGTAAAAACACGGCTACTACTAAAAATGAGCATTATGTAGCATTTAAGGTTTGCAAGGCGTTTTACAACTTTTACCCCATTTTATCCTCCCGCTGCCTTGAGGAAGAGGTTTTTATTCTTATTATCCGCATCTGACAATAGGCAGTTAGATAATATGAAAACCTTTTCATTACACACCTAATTCTGGGCATGACAGAAGGGAAGAACAATAAGAACTCTCTGGAAATCTATTAGAATAATTTGGCTTAGAGAGGCTTTATAGGCCAGCCATAGAAAACCTTGATAAATAGATTAAATTTAGCTGCACACCTCCTGTAAGGTCCTCTCCCTCATCCCCAGGAGCTCCATGGCCTCCTGTATTTCCTGTCTTTGTAACAATCCCTCCTTATCCCAATAGAGTGGCCTACTCTGGCCTGACTTCCCTAAGATGAGCCTTTCTCAACCACTTGCCCTTATGGACATTTCCTTGTCCTGGGATTCTGTTCCTTCGGGACCCAGTTCTCAGACTAGCTAACATATTCATGGGTATTAATGAATTCGTGTTTTGTTTTTCTTATAAAGATAAGTAAAATCCATGCATTTCCAGAATATCCTTAAACGGGCAGTCATAAAACCAAAGGAATAATCCCAATGTAGGAGTTTCAGAAAACCCAGCCCAGATGAGTCAAATGATTTGGAAAATATGGGGTTACACCCAAACGACATAGAAGTGGAGGCGGGTAAATCTTTTGGAGTCCATAAAATTACACTCTACAGACACCCAAGATACATCAGGTTTTTTTGTTTTCTTTGGTGTTTGGATAGAGAACTGAAAATTCTATTAACTAAGCAGCTCTCTAACAAAAAAAAAAGCACTCAAAGGCAAGGAACTAAACAACAATTTTACATAGAAATTTTGGCGACAGAATAAAACCTTTTCAGTGATCCAAATGATTAAAATGGTCGTGATATTCATTAAAACGACAATTACACAGAGTGCCTTAAATTCCTCTTAATATCTTTAATTAATAATAAATAAATAATTAGTGAATTAATTGAATATTAAACCTCCTTAATACCCGGCTACATAATTTTGACTAAGAGCAACAGTGGAAGGAAAAAAGTCATTAAAATTATAATTTTATGGGGGTAGCTGGGTGGCTCAGTGGATTGAGAGTCAGGCCTAGAGATGGGAAGTCCTGGGTTCAAATCCAGCCTCAGACACTTCCCAGCTGTGTGACCCTGGGCAAGTCACTTGACCGCCATTGCCCACCCTTTCCACTCTTCCACCTAGGAGCCAATACACAGAAGTTAAGGGTTTAAATATATATATATATATATATATAATTTTATTCAAAGTAGGGTCTAGAATATGACAAGAAGGCGGAACTGAACCTTCCATGGACTACCTACATTAGGTGAGACACATTTTTCTCTCCTACAGTAGAACGAGTCCATCAGTTATTCCACCCCATCCCAATTTCTTTCTTTAGTTTTTCCTTGGGACTACTACTTACAATGAGAAAGGGAGAATGAAGAGCTGTACAGTGAGAAAGCTGCAGCAGAGTCCATCCTCTGGTTCTAGTGAAAGTTCGTTTGCACAGCTC
The DNA here is from genome assembly GCF_016433145.1 of Gracilinanus agilis. Lineage (NCBI taxonomy): Eukaryota > Metazoa > Chordata > Mammalia > Didelphimorphia > Didelphidae > Gracilinanus > Gracilinanus agilis. Next base: position 700,434,756 of record NC_058131.1, read on the forward strand.
TAGGTTACATGAGAACAGACGTCCTTCTGAAAGGCTCAGCTGTACATTCTTAGGAAGAGCATTTGCAGAATGGATGTGGGGGAGGGGGAGAAAGAGGGAATCAGAACCATTTGCTGGGAATTCCTGCAAATCCTTTCATCTGTGCGGAAGTGATGATAGAATTTAGTCCTTTTTTTTCTGTGTGAGCTATTCTGTGGTCCCATAAAACTATGTGGCCAAGTTTAACACAGAGTCCAAAAAAAGGCTAACATTAGCAACCATTTATAAAAGTGTTCTGGCTTCATTTTAATACTGGATACAGCAATACAAAAAGTAAAATTCTTTTAAAAATAAAACTTTTTTCTTCAAGCTACATTTTAAAGTTTTAGGTAAGAAACTGAAGGTCTTCAGGGCATGGATGGCATAAATATATGTTATATATTTTTATATTTTATATATATATATTTTTTATATATATATTTTTTCGCTGCTGGAGATCTAAGGCAAATCTGGAGAATGAACAATTGGCTAAAAAGATAGTGACAGAGTCTGGCTTTGGGATTTCTGGATCCCAGCTTAAAATACAATAATGATGGTTTGGTTAGGGATGGAGTGCCTGTAACAAGGGCTAGCTAAAAGGCATTTGTTTGGTTACACATCTAATCAAAAGCATTTCGAATCAAAAAGGAAAGATGAGAAGGGAACTACCTACATCTACCAAATTAGATTCTAAGGATTAACTGTAATATATGAAGAAGAAAGACAGTAGAGACAGTCAGAAATTCACAAGAGACAAATACCCAAGAAAATGATCAACCATAGAGCCTAGGGTATCAGATGTCTAAACATAGATGCTCACAGCAAGGTGAACCAATAATAATAAGAACTGCCATTATGTAGTGCTTTAAGGTTAGCAAGGTGCTTAAAAATATCATGAAGATCTTAATAGAAGAAGGCAAATTGGAGCTTAGAGTTATTTTTTCACTGAGACTAGGGAGAAGGGACCAATTGGATGTACGGCTCTAGAAGAGTATACTTTATCCAAAAGGTACAAGATTAGCAAAAGGTGGGGGTGGAATATGATTATATATTGAAAAGATATATTTTTATCATGATGTTTCGCTGCTCAAAAATCTTCCATTGCTTCCCATTTTCTGCCACAGTGAGTTCTCCACTTTCTTGAATGGCTTTCAAGGCCTTTGCTAATTTGGTCTCATACTCCTTTAATCTTGCCTGGCTGGTCTCCTCACTGTTCCAGTTCAACACCATCTTCTTCTCTTGAATCCCTTATTTCCTTGTCTTATTGCCAATGCTGCCCTGGTCTGGGTTGGATCACTCCCACCATTCCTGCCTTTGCTCTTACAAATGTGCTACTAAACAAAGCTGCGGAAAATCAGGAAACTGTGCTGTCTGGATCCATGACAAACGTATGATATGTAGCCTCAACAGAGCATTAACTGCTGCAAGGCAATCCTTTTATGCCTCTCTAATTTATTTACTGGGTAGCTGGGTGGTAAAGTAGATAGAGTGCTGGGCCTGAAGCCAGAATTCAAATTCTTTAATTCAAATCTGGCCTCAGACACTTATTAGTTTATTAGGTTTGCCTCAGTTTCCTCATCTGTAAAATGAGTCAGAGAAGGAAATGGCCAACCACTCCAATATTTTTGCCAAGAAAACCTCAAATGGGGTCAGATACAGCTAAACAACAACAATTAAACTCACTTTCCGATTTACCACAGTGGCTCTTCTAAACCTTTTCAGTTATCCTCAAACCTCTTATAATTCCCTTACCCACCCAGTTGAGAAGCTAGCTTCATATTTTACTGGAAAAAAAATGAGGCCGTCCACCAAGAGCTTGTTCTGTTCTCTTCCTTATTTCACATCTAGATGCCTTCTGCCTCTATCTCCCCTGAACCCTTGTCTCACATGATGAAGTGGCCCTTCTTTCCAAGGCAAGCCTATCTACATGCACAAATGATTCCATCCTATTCATCCTTCTCTAGCAGACTGCCTCCTCTATCATTATCAGCCCATCCATTATCTTCAATCTCTCTTGTCTACTGACTGCTTCCCCATAGGAAGCATCTTTCCCTCATGCTTAAAAAACCTTCCACCCTTGATCCATCCATCCTTGCCAGCTCTTGTCCCATATTTCATCTCCCTTTTATAGTTAAACTCCTTTCAGAAGATGAAATTCCATGCAGTACTCAATTGGAGCCTCCAATTGCAATTAATCTGTACTTCAGTGCTTGGTGACTTCATGGCAAAGGGAGGCATAGAGGCAGATGGTTAAAAAAAATTCAGAAATTAAGGCTGAGGATTAAGAACCAAAAGAGTATTGTAGGCTAAATGGAAGCTTCGGACTGACATATCATGAAAGAGTTCTTCAGGGAGAGAATTTGGAGATTTTAAACATAAAAACCACCAGAAATTCCATGCAAAAAAAAAAAAAGATTCTGTTCTAACAGAGGAGATGAGAAATACCTAGTTGCTATTGTGGAAGTCATTTCCAAATCAGCTGCCTTTGTAAAATCAGATTATCAACTTATAAAGTGAAATAGAAAATCAATACCAAATGAGAATACAATGTATGCAATTAAAATAGTTTCAACACCAACATAGATGACCACCATTGTTCTCTAAGGAGGCCAACTAATGCTAATCAGACAAGAAAATTAAAAGGCCAGAAGGGCCTAGAAACTGCTTTATCTAAGAAACACTTGAATTCTGGCGAGCAGAAATATAGAAGAACTAAGAACAACACTGTGGAAAATAAATTCATTTGTAAAATGTTTCTGAGGAGAATGGTAAAGGACTATGAACAACATTAATACATAAGACAGTGAGAAACAATGAAGAGGAAAAGCAACTTAGAGAAAGTGCCACAAAAGCCCCAAATTCAACATAATCACACTGAGAACGTGTTGAAACTGGGAGAAGGATAATAGAGACAAATAGAAAAGATCTCTAAATATTTATGAAACAAATAGTTTTGTCCACCTGTGACAGTGCAAGCACTACATTTGAGCTCTAATACCTTAGTCTCCAACATGTAGGGAATATTTGAAAGAAATAGCATTAAAAACAAATGTACAGGGGGCAGCTGGGTAGCTCAGTGGATTGAGAGCCAGGCCTAGAGACTGGAGGTCCTGGGTTCAAATCTGGCCTCAGACACTTCCCAGCTGTGTGACCCTGGGCAAGTCACTTGACCCCCATTGCCTACCCTTACCACTCTTCTGCCTTGGAGCCATTGGCTCCAAGACAGAAGGTAAGGGTTTAAAAAAATAAATAAATGTACAAGGTCCATAAGAAAAGCAACTGGGCAAATCCAAATATATACAGGGGAGGTCTGTGCAAAAAGTGTCACAGTTTGGGGGCCACTGAAGGTGATTCTCAGCTTATATGAAATGGACGAAGATATTATAGGTTTAGAAAAATAATGGATATTATTATTACCAATAACATTTAATTCATATGCTTACTTTCCTATCTCTACAACAGTTTTATGAGACTAATTTACCCAAAAACCAAAGGCATCCATAATAAGATGGGAAAATAGGTATGTTTTTTCAAACAATATTCTATAGCTACCAACACTTTATTAGAAAGGAATGCAAAACTTAATTGTATTCACTATCCATTGACTCTAAGAAATCATTTTGGTTCAGTAGAGCAAATACCACTTTAAGGGCTCTCCATTAACAAGGCATCTCCCACGCATTTGTTAAAATTAAACAAGCTTTCTCCACTCTACCATGCTGATAATTTTGTTCAATGACCCTTTTGTTATTAATATTCAATGAGGCATAAAACATGGCAGCATATACCCACCGCCAGAGGTGTTAGCTTATGTCCTGAGTATGTCCAATGCAGAATCAAGATGAAAAAATATATTTCCTATGGTTGGTTAGATCTTTTCAGACACTCCTCTTTGGGTATGACATTATGATGACAATATCGAGACCTGGAGCATTGCAAAGTCTCCACATTGAGATCCACAATCACTCAAAATATTCCAAATAAATGTCCAGACAAGAAAAGGGAGAAGAGAAAACTGGGTTGCATTTTGGGAAATTTCACAGTGCTTTAAAGGACCCCAAATTTCTTCCTGAAACAAAGGTCCATATTTTTAAGGCTAATAATTTTCCAGTGATGCTATATGGATGTGAACATGGGAACATGAGAGTTTCTGAAGAACGGAAGTTGTAGATCCCACAAAAGATAATGAATGGAGAGATGTGCGTTCATATTTGGCTGGATCTGTAATTTTGCTAGTGTAGATTCTTTAGTAGTTCAGGTCAGAACCCATTCGTGCCTTCTCAGCTTGGGTGAGTCTTTTCTATATCCTCAAGCCCTACCCCAGAGATCTACCAACATGCTGAGACTGGCCTTTAGATCCTTTGATATTATATGGATACTAGTGAAACAGGGGGGTTCTCCATCAGTTTTATCTTTCTTTTAGCCAACCAACAGGCAACCTTATTATAACTTTCCAAAAACTTTTGTAACACTTTTTGTAGGAAATATGCTGTAGCCCAGAAGGTGTCAAATTTGTAGCATCCTCCTCCTCCAAGCACCTAAGTATAGCCTGAGCCAGACTAATATGCAATTGGGAAATGCTTAACAAAATTAATAAAAATGTAATACAGCACAGATAAGTTAATAGGGGTCTGCGGGAATCCCTTTCTATTAGAGATTGCCATCACTGCTACAGTCTGCTCACACACACACTATAGATCTCTCTGCCGAACTTTGAGTGACCTACTGTTTTAATTTTTATAAGGCTGTAGTATTCTACGTCTTACATCCATTCAGTGTCACTAGATATAATTTATATTGATATAAAAGGGTTTTTTTGTTTTTGTTTTTTTTTCAGGGAAAAGTTCAGGGTTATTAAAAGTAGAGCAGAGGGCAGCTGAGTGTCCAGTCCTGGGCTGAGACAGGAGGTCCTTGCTTAAACTCTGGCCTCACACACTTCTTAGCTGGGGTGACCTTGGGCAAGTCACTTAACTCCAATTGTTTATCCCTTACCGCTCTTCTGCCTGGGAACCAATACACAGAATTGATTCTAAGATGGAAAGTGAAGGGCTTAAAAAAATATAGCAAAATTTCCCAAATATTGTATTCGGTTCTAAGCCTAGTTTATCATCCATGTACAGTGTATGTCCAAGATATATGTAGAGATGGGCCAAGAATGTGGGTCCTCAGCACAAGTGACTCATAGGCTGGACAATGCTTCACCCACTTTTTTATGTGGCTAGTCAGGGTGAACTCTTGAGTGATCATTAAGTTAATTCTGGAGACTTTGCAATGTTTCAGGGCTTGATGCAGTCACCACAATATCATCTACGAATATAAGAATTTGGAAGACCTCCCATCACCATGGAATACTTTTCCCCCTTGGATTCTATACTAGACAAACTTCACGGCAAACATCTTTGACCAAGTTTGATGATTCACTTGATATTCTTTATCAAGGTCTATTGAATAAAAGCAATTTCTGTTTTTGCATCTTTCAAGGGATCTGATTTAATTTTTAAAAGAGATAGAGTCAATTAGGGTGGGGAGGCCAGAGTTTTGCTCCCTTGAGGTCAAAATTTAAAGAGTGCTGGAAGCACTTGTACTCCTTTGACAAGTAGAAACAAGTGCTCTAGTTAGCAAAAACTATCAGTTAAAGTAGGAACTTACCAGATGTTCCCAGTGTCTGGCCACACTGCACTGAGCTCCTCTTCAGGTCAGTTTTGTTCTCTCCTGACCATGACCTCATGTTGTCCCAGGTCCTCAGTTTCCACATTATCCTTCTCAGTATCCACATTATCCCCAATTCTTACCGAATGGGGCCTTATGTCTTGAGGTCTGAGGTCTCATCCTTGAAATCTCCCCTTATATCCCACCATCTCTGCTTTCTCACCCAGCTGGGAAGTGTCTGAGGCCAGATTTGAACCCAGGACCTCCTGTCTCTAGGCCTGGCTCTCAATCCACTGAGCTACCCAGCTGCCCCCTCTTTCACCCACTTCTTGCTGTTTTAGGCGGTAATATTGCTTAATCTTCTACCATTCTCTACTGAAAGATTTTACATATGAGTTTATATTCTGTACTAGTGCTGTCCATAGTTGACATATTTCTCCACTGGGAAGGAGAAAATATGTTTGTTGGCTAAAGAGTTTTTATGGCATTTTTTTTTTGTTTCCTGGGTGTGATGGTTATTTTTATATAGGTTATATGTCTATAGGAAATGACTATACTCTGTCAATATCTTTTCTTTATTCATTTCCTATTCGGGCATTAAGTAGGCTACTTAAATAGGTCAGGATGGAGTTGCTTTAGTTATATATAGCTTTGTCTCCATTCTTTCTGTTAATTTGGTACTGATTTTCATCATTCCTCTAACAAGTCAGTGGGCTGACTATACATCAAAAACTTTTCAGAAATGATTCCAACCTCCACAATTTTGAATTTCCCCTCTGTTAGAATATAATTCATTTCTTTTTTTTATGGCATTTTTAGTCTAATATCTCCCAACTCTCTATTTGAAAAAAAAATAATAATATGTATATAAGATTTCTGTGTAGTCTACAAATCTCTAGTTTTATTTATTTCTTAATTTTAAGCAATATTTTTCTCCATCCTCCCCTAAGAGACCTAACTTTTTCATTGAAGTCATAGGCTATTAAAATATATGTTAATTTAATTCTTTGTAGAAAATCAGGTGAGCTGTCAATGGAGGAAAAAGTAAGGGATAACATGTCTAGTCAGTGCGATCCATTGGTACTGACTTAATTTCAAAGGAGCTAAAAAACAATCCTGAGTAAATTGAATGGGATACCTTGTAGAAGATTTGCAGGAGGAAAGAAACAAGAGTCAGGCTGACTGAGAATGCCTGGAGAGGTTGTGATCTACATTAATGGAGGGAGGGAGTACATCGATATGGTCACAGATCCTTAGAAATATTGCAGTTAAAGATATCGAGGTAATTGAGAATAATATCATGATAATGTTATAAGGAGATCTTAGCAAATTTGTTTTAAATACATGAGCTAGCCCTCAAATTTAGATGCCAGGACAAATTCTTCACCTTTCATTATTTTATGTTTTAATGACTGCCAGAAAAATGAATTCTCCATGTGACTTGTAAACATCATAAATTAGATTTTACACATAAAATCAGAACAGAGAAAGCACTTGTATTTTAAATATCTGTCAAAGTATAGCTTGCCTCTTGTTGAAGTCTCCCTAACTTAGCAAGACTGACAACTCTTTCTACTTTTATGCAAAAACCATGAAATCAACGGCCTCAGCCACTTCCCAGCTGTGTGACCCTGGGCAAGTCACTTGACCCCCATTGCCCACCCTTACCAATCTTCCACCTATGAGACAATACACTGAAGTACAAGGGTTTAAAAAAAAAACAAAAAACCATGAAATCAATATTTTTTTCTTAGAAAAAGACCTGGCGATGGAGGCATGGACACACACCTACCTCCTCGGATTTCCTCCTAAATTATTTCACACGCAGCCTTCTGTATGAAGGTAACTTCTTGTCTCTGCACAAACATAAGGAAGCTAATCCACCCTGTCCTTCCCAATCTGTACCTTCTGCACAACAAATAGTATGGCAGTTTCCAGGACAGAACCAACACCAACCCCATCTTATTCCAGTCCTGCAAGTAAATTACTATCTAAGGGGAAATTAGTTGAGCCCTGATCTAAATGCAGTGTGAAAAATTTTGGTTTACTACATTGATAATGTGAACTAAGGTATTAAGAAGCAAAGAATTTCTCAGACAAATTTCTTATTTCTGTAGAACTATAAATATCTCTCAGAGTTCTGTCCTGGGCCCTTTTTTCTTTTCTCTCTATACTCTTTCATCTGCTGATCTCATCAGCTTCCATGGATTTATTTACCATTCCTATGCCTGAAAGGTGGCAGTTGTAGAGATGTGAACCAGCATCATTTTACAACTCAGGAAGAAGAATTCTCAACCCTTGCTAGGGTTTGGAAATTAGCAGGGCCAAAATGGCAGAAAGACAAGGGTGGAGATTCAAGGGTGGAAAAGGATATGGAAAATATGGGATGACTTTTTTTTTTGCTTTGCTTCTGATTTTTCTACCAGGGAGGACAATTTTCAGATTGTTAAAGAGACTAAAAATGAAGGATATGGAATTAGAATTCAAAATAATTGCAGTAATGGTAAGAGATTAAGGTCTTCCTAAGGACATGAAATGTGGTTTAGTGGAAAGACAACTTGACTTTAAGTTGAAAGTCTTGAGTTTGAGTCACTAAACCTTTCCGGGCCGATTTTCTTAAGAAGGGACCTGATCTTAAAAATCTCTTTTGGCATTAGCAGACTGTGATTCAACATGGCCTGGAAGAGATTCATCATAAGTGTTGGAGGTATGAATGCTAGATTGCTAAGCAATTGTGGTAAAAGGAGAGTGAGGAGCCATAGGACTGATACAGGGAAAAGAATGATCATAAAGAATTGGTTTTCATAAAGAATTTTAAGGTTTGCAAAGCATTTTACATAGATTATCTTTTTTTTTTTTTTTTTTTTTAGTTTCTTAGACACTTTGCAAGATAGATAGATACGGAGAGAACTGAGGCTCAGTGTGGTTCAATGATTTACTAAAAGTCAGATAGCTATAAAGTATAAAAAGTGGGACTTGGACTCAGGTCTTCCTGACTTGAGTCCAGACTTCTATCCACTACTCCATGTTGCCACTCAACAATCAATTAGCGCTCATTAATTACCTGTCGTTTCATGTACCATGCTGGGCAAAGAGACTCACTTTTTTAAAAAAGAAAAAAAATACATACTTCTAACTCAAATTTCTGACTCGATAAACTTGATTTTAATTCCTAATAAAAAAATTATCAAATGGATCATTAGAGGTAATTTTCAAGCAATCAGAAAAATAGAGGTATATATTATAAGCTGGAAAGGTTCATTAAGAACAAGTCAAGCCAGCTAAACCTTATTTCCTTTCTTCCAGGATTGCTAAATTAGTAGATTGGTGAAATACCCTGGAGAAAATATGTTTGGACCAAAGCAGAGCATTTAATAATGATCAGACTATATATTTAAATCTAATTTCAATTTAATTAAAAAAATGTTTATTAAGTATGTGCTATAGGAAAGATTCTCTGATTTGAGATCGAAATCATTCATTATCTTTTAAATCTGGAATATTATTTTTATTTTAGCATTCCTATCTTTTTAAAACAGGAATAGAAATTTGGATATGTCTTTTAATTACATATTTTGTAATCCAGAAATATATGCACAAATAATATTGGATACTATATAAGATAAATGGAACGTATGACTATTTCAATTCTATAAAATGCCCATTGGCTTAGCAAAAATTAGTTATTATATTATATAGGTGCTAAGCCACCAGTTAGGGAGGTAGGTCTTTAAGGTATCAGCAGCAATGAAATAAAGTCAATTATGTATACTTTAAGTCAGTGATTCCCAAAGTGGGCGCCACCGCCCCCTGGTGGGTGCTACAGCGATCCAGGAGAGCAGTGATGGCCACAGATGTGTTTATCTTTCCTATTAATTGCTATTAAAATTTTAAAAAATTAATTTCCAGGGGGCTAAGTAATATTTTTTCTGGAAAGGGGGCAGGAGGCCAAAAAAGTTTGCTCTAGGTATAGGCTTAAAAGAATGAATGAACCTCTTTACAAATTACTCTTATTAGGAGTGACTGATATTTCATTAACCAGAGGTTAAAAGTAATTCATAATAATCAAAATCCCAAAGTATGTAACCTTAGCCCTTTATAATTCAGTTATAATATCTATTCTAACAAAATCTCAGCCACAAATAACATAATCTTACCCTCTCAAAGAACACCACTGGCTTTCACTGGATATTGATAATAAACACATTCTCGTAGCTACAGGCTTCAGGTTGTGACTGTTTTATCACTAGAAATAGCCTCGATTCCCCAACTACTCAAAACCGAGTCACAAGAAGAAACATCAGAATGGTTAGAAATGAATGGCTAAGAGAGTGGGATAGTTTTACCTTACTTGAGGCGGTGGGATTCCTACTACTATACAGTCCAACTGCACTCTAGTTCCTTCTGGAACTTCTCTACTCCTTAGCTTCTGAGTAAACCGTGGTGGTTGTCCCAGAGGCTCTTCATAATACAAAGAGGAAGGCGATGAATCTGGAGTGGCATCACTACTGGTTATTTCGCTTGCAGCTAGCTCAATTTCCTGAAGTCTCTCAGCCTCCTGCTGCTCCAGGGCATGATTGACTTCATTATCCTGGGTGTCCTGAGGAATGGGAATGGGAATAGATGATCTTTCTCGCCTCTCAGACAGGCCAGAAAAACTGGAGCAGTTTTCCTGGGGGCCTTTATTTAGGGGATCCAACTTGCTCCTGTGATTTTTGCAGGAGCGAGGTCTGATCCTCTTGGAACTGTGAGCTTTGAAGAGGGAAGAGAGCTCCTCAATGAAATCAGCCGCCTTGTTTAGGAACACCTTTTTGGACTGGGTTTCTGAACTATACTGAGGCTTCTTTGTTTCCTGAGCACTTTCTTTGGAGTTGGCCTCAGTGTCAGGATGATATTGGTAGTAATTAGTTTCAGGACTTGATCTGGTGGAATTTTTCACCTGATCAGAAGAAAGATGTTTTCTGGTTGGGGAGTCATCAGCTTTGCTCTCTCTAGAGTCTTGATTGATGGCCAGCCTTGCCAGGTTGACACTTTCGTCTAATTCTTCTTGGCTCAGGAAGGCAGAAAGATCCGGAAGGTCATCTTGACCTCCTCCTCCTCCTCCTCCTCCTCCTCCTCCAACAGCTCCAGCAAGGTTACTAAAATGGAAGGGATTGGGGGTAGACTCTGCCCGACTTCTCTCAATGTTTCCCCGATGCCTGGTTTCGGCTAAATAGCTTTCCCTTAGAAGCTGAGATATGGACGTGGAAGCTTCTATGTTGTCGTCTTGCATACTGCTAATAAAGTGAAAAGAAAGAAAAAAGAAAAAAAGAGCAACAGGATCATTTCCGAGGAGTAGCACATCTATACTTAATAGAACACAATAGTTTCTTAAGAGCAAAACCCCAAATGAGATATTTTCTTAGCCAAATAGTGACGGTAACCTAATTTATACCGAGATCCTCTAACGGTCTAGCTCTACGATATAATAAATTAGAAAATAAATACAAACTGCGGCATATTTGACTGGAATTGGGAACCCAGACACGAATTAATCAGTTACCAAGTAACGAGCATTTATTATACACTTATTAGGTGCCAGGCACTTACCATAACAATCCTGTTATGATTTGAAACATCAGATCAATCCATCAACAAACATCTACTAAGAGCCTACTATGAACCAGGATCTGTGCTAAACGTGAGGAATACAAAAAGAGGCAAAAGAAAATCCTCGCCCTCAAGGAACTCCCAACTTAATGACACAGTTCTAGTGACAGGACATTAATTTCAAGTGTAATAGATATTGACTGTAATTACAAATATGCTATATGGCAAATTGGAGCTGATCCCCAAATTGGATATTCATTCTCACCGCAGAAAGGTCTGGAACCTTGACAGGGAACAAAATATATCATTTCAGTTTCCATGTCAGTAAAGAGTAGATATGAACAATGGACACTTCAGCTAGAGGAGGATTTTGAGATTCACAAAGGAAAATTGTTTCTAATTGATAAGCACTAAATTTTGAATAATGAAGAATTATTATGCTACAGGATTCCACTCTCCAAATGATGGCACTAAACTGAAAGCTTTTCTTTGTTGAATGTTTTTCTTTTCCAGTGCGATTGGGAAGCATTATAGGAGAGAATCAGCAGGTAGAGAAATTGAATGTAACAGAAAAACAGAAAAAAGTGAAGGCTTTTTAAAAAGCAAAGAAGGAAGTGGAAATTCCAAAGGAAATGCAAAAAAGGAGGGCAGTGTCGATACTATTGTGTTAATATGTTAAAAATCAAGCTGTATGTAACAGAATTGTGTGGTTTCGCAACTGTCTTCTCTGTTCTTTGTATATTTTATTGAAATGTGAATATTTACATTTGTAACAAAGAAAAACATAGAAAAAATAAAAACGAGCGATACAAAAACAGAAACTGTCAATAAACACATTAAAATTTTTTTTTTCTTAAACCCTTACCTTCCATCTTGGGGTCAATACTATGTATTGGTTCCAAGGCAGAAGAGTGGTAAGGGTGGGCAATGGGGGTCAAGTGACTTGCTCAGGGTCACACAGCTGGGAAGTGTCTGAGGCCAGATTTGAACCTAGGACCTCCGGTCTTTAGGCCTGGCTCTCAGTCCATTGTGTTACCCAGCTGCCCCCAATAAACACCTTTAAAAACTCACAAAGAAGTTCTCATTCTTTAAAATAATTTCATAAGGAAAGTTGAAAAGTATGCCTCTAAATTCCAGGAAAAGAAAAGATCTTTATGTGATTTGTATCTAGATGCTTATGGATGTATCTATGTCTGTGTCTGTTTTAGATCATGACAGTGAATACAGGGCTTTTTTTTTAATCTGATATATTTATAGAGTACTGATTAAAATTTTGATTTCATTAGTCAAATCACCTAATTAATTAAATAATTAACAGGCATGATTGATTATATAATTAATTAAAATTTAAAAATTACTGATTATAGAAGCCGATTAAAATTTACCTGTACTTCACTATTTACAATTACCAGCCTCAAAGCAACCATGTGAGGTAATTATTGTCCATGTTTAGGTTAGGTAACTTCCAAAGTCACACACAACTGGTAGAATCTCAAACCTGGGGCTAAGCCCAAGTCTTTGTTTTTTTTATTTTTATTTTTTAAACCCTTAACTTCTGTGTATTGGCTCCTTGGTGGAAGAGTGGTAAGGGTGGGCAATGGGGGTCAAGTGACTTGCCCAGGGTCACACAGCTGGGAAGTGTCTGAGGCCAGATTTGAACCCAGGACCTCCCGTTTCTAGGCCTGGCTCTCACTCCACTGAGCTACCCAGCTGCCCCTAAGCCTAAGTCTTTAGCCTCTTAATCCAATACTTTTTCCACCATACCAGAATGCAAAGAAAAGTTCACAAAATTCTTCTGGCATTATCTTCCAAATTCATTCATGAGGTACACCAGAAAAGCGGACTCAGCCACTTTGCAAACAAGTTTCTTTCAAGGAAAGTACCAGAAGCACATGGGAGTTTGTCCCCAACAGAAGATGAGGGGGAAGAGCAAAGTGGGGCAGGGACAGTCAGTCACTAGCGATGGGAGTCCGAAGGATACTAATGCTTAATGCCACTCAGAATCAAATTGGAATGGTAGCCCTTTGGTCCTTAGTTCCTTGAACTCTTGGAAGACCTTGGGCAGTATTTTGCTCTCTTCTTCCCTTGGATTCTGATACTGTTACATTTCTAAAATGTTACTCTGGAACAAGCCCCCCC
>NC_058131.1:700448417-700496807 GCF_016433145.1 Gracilinanus agilis
AATGAATGAATGAATGAATTTTTGAAAGGGGGTTAAAATAAATAAAATAATAAACAAATAAATGAATGAATGAATGAATTTTTGAAAGGGGGTTAAAAATAAATAAAATAATAAACAAACGAATGAATGAATTTTTGAAAGGGGGTTAAAAATAAATAAAATAATAAACAAACAAATGAGTGAATGAATGAATGAATTTTTGAAAGGGGGTTAAAAATAAATAAAATAATAGACAAACAAATAAATGAATGAATGAATGAATTTTTGAAAGGGGGTTAAAATAAATAAAATAATAAACAAACAAATAAATGAATGAATGAATTTTTGAAAGGGGGTTAAAAATAAATAAAATAATAAATAAAAATAATTTAAAAAAAGATGAGGAGAATAAGGACCAGGAAAAGGTTAAGTAAAGCCCAATTGATGTACAATAAGGAGCAGACCTAGTACTTAAAGTTAGGGAACCCAAAACACAGCCAGGGAAAGTCACCGAGGAATAAATGAGCAACCCTACAAAAACAATACTGCTCCATCATGAGGATGTATCTTCTGGCTCTTGCTCTCTTATTACCCTCTGACAGGGTCACCTCAAGGGTTATACTATAGTAGAATGGACCCAGCCAAAAAGGCGTATTCCTCCTTGTTTTTTTGTGTCAATTTAAGTCAACAGCAGCACAGAAGAAAAGCTCTACCTTCATTAAGGCTACTGTTAGCATTAGCTCTTTTATTCTCAGAGCTAAATTGTTAGAACTTCTGAATTGTGGTCATTGTTTTCCTAGAAAAAATTCTGGAAGCAGTGGATGGAGCTCTGAGTCAGGAGTCAGGAAGATGAGTGTTCCTGAATTCAAATCCTGCCTCAGATACCTAATAGTATGTGACCCTGGGCAAGTCACTTTCCCTCTGTCTCCCTCAGTTTCCTCAGTATAAAATGGGGCTGATAACAACCTACTTCACAGGTTATAGCCCTTAGCACAATGCCTCGTATGTAGTAAGTGCTATATAAATGCCCGTCCCACCTTCCAAAGATGCTAGGCATAAGGGTTCGAAGGGTCCTCCATTTGAGGTTCTGTCTGAAGAATGCTTCAAGGATAAACTTTGAAGAACTTAACATTTGTGTCCAGGATTTGCCTGGGTGTCCCAGGAAATGAAAACAGTTTTTATTTCTATAAATAAGAAATCGCCTTGGCCTTTTTTGACCTGAGGACACTTCAGAGAAGGGCAGGACTGAAAAACTTCAAATTGTAGCCGCTCAAGACACATTGAGCTACTCAGAAGGACAAAATGTTAAAGAACTTGGACTTTTGAGCTTTCTGGACATTTCTAAGGAAAAACCTTTGGCTGAACTTTGTTTATGGCTGAAAAGGAACACAATTGTATGACCGATACAATTGCCTTTTTGTTGAATGTTATTCTTGAGCTTGCAGTTTTAGTGAGAAGTTCCTTTTTTTGGCATAGCTTTGTGTATAGTGTGATTTCATTCTGGGGACACGGGGTGGGGAGGGTGCTAGGAGAGGAAGACTCTTTTACAGGAAAGTCCCAGATTTTACCAATTCTGGATTGGTCAGAATATAGAATTTGTTGTTAAGCTGTCTTTCAGTTGTGTCTGACTCTTGGTGACCCATGGGCCATGCCATGCCAATAGGATCTGTGGGGTTTTCTTGGGAAAGATGCTTGGGGTAGTTTGCCATTTCCTTCTCCAGTGGATTAAGGCAAACAGAAATTAAGTGACTTAATTAAGTAATGTCTGTGACCTATCTTGAACTCAGGTCTTCCTGATTTCAGGCCCAGTGCTCTATCCACTGAGCCATCTAGTTGCCACTTAGACTTGAGTCTTACTTTTTTTACTATCCACGAAAAAAGGACTTCCTGTACAAATTAATCGTGTAAAAGAATTGCCAAAGAAATCTTTAACGTTATCAAAATCAAAGGAACGCTCTCATTTATATGCAAACAATATGCCCATTCTAAAATTCCTTCATATATATATATTTTTGACTCTAAAATAAATTTGAGTTTTATTTTGATTCACTCTATATCGGAATATGTTCTACGCGTAGTATTGCTGAGCTGGTGACCTGGAGTTTAATGAACCCTTATGGAAATGGCTATATTAGAAAATCAGGTAACGTCCCTGTTATAGAAGACTTCTTTTAAATACCCCCCTCCCACCCTTTCCCCCCTGAATGGTCAATAACGGAGTGAAATGAGCACTGGAGTGAGTCCAGTGAGAAGGGACAGCATGAACACTGAGACAGCAACCTGGAGGATTTGCCACAAACTATTCATCACTCCAAAATTGGGTATTTAACGGATCTGTGCTTCCATGTTGGTAATAAAGATGGATCTGATTAGAACAGCATGGAAAGCTACAGTTAGTTATGTTAGAAGAATCTCCAAGCTAGACGGCTTAGTGATAAGAGAATCTTTCCCTCCATTAGGCAGGTTTGACTCTAGTTAATGTTTTTGTCCAAGTCGGTCCCTAAGTTTTTATCATGAGGCACCTCTGGTGTCAGTGATGACAGGGATTAAGGTCTGGGGGCCGTGCTCTGCCAATTTCTACCTTGGCAGGGGCCTCTAGGGAACATGCCACACATTTCCTGTGTCCAAAAGGGAGGGAAATGAACACATATGTTACTCTTCTAATTTTTTCTTTTTTAAGAAGTGAAAGAAAACTTAGGTGTGGTATATGGTTTTAAGAGCAATTTTATGAGAAGTTTCCCATTTGTCCTCCACAAAAATTCTACTCTAAAGCCTCACTATGCCATGGAGATGACCTTGGGTTTTGAAGGCTATGCCAACAGAGCACCAACCAGAAATCTCTGAATATTAGTCACATTGCAGACTATCGACCTCTTGAAGACCAGTGTAATAAACACACAGAGGCTCCTCACCAGAGAGTTGGTTGCTAATTGATGGATTCTTAAACAGAATAATAGAATCTCAGAGCTGAAAGGGAAAGATCTTATAGATCAGTGATTCCCAAAGTGGGCGCCACCGCCCCCTGGTGGGTGCTGCAGAGATCCAGGAGGGCGGTGATGGCCACAGGTGCATTTGGGGGCAGTGATAGTATGTGACAGGGGGTGCTAAGTAATATTTTTTCTGGAAAGGGGGCGGTAGGCCAAAAAAGTTTGGGAACCACTGTTATTATATATGAGTGAGGATCCCTTAGACCAGTGATGGGCAAATTACGGCTGGTGGGCCAGATGTGGCCCCCTGAAACGTTCTATCCGGCTGGGCGACATTCATCCTAATCTGACAAATACAATGAGTAGGATCCAATACAATAAAACTTCCAAAGAGTTGCCTTAGAAACAGACTGACAGATGAGCATTTCCTTTCCTTTGGCCCCCTTTTTAAAAAGTTTGCCCATCACTGCCTTAGACAATACTCCCACCGATTAGTCATCCTGTCTTGACTTGATAGCCTCCTGTGGGGAAGGACCTTGCTCTCCAGAAAAAGCCCATTCAACTTTTGGACAGCTCTAATCATGAAATAGTTGCTCCTAACATCAAGCCAGGATATGCCTCTGTGACTTTTAGGCACCGATCCCAGATCTGCCCTTTGGAACCAAGGAGAATAAGTCTAATCTCTCTTCTACATGACATCCTTTCATTTTCTTGAAGACAGTCATAATTTTCTCCCCGTTTCCTCTTTTCACAGCCAATAAGGACCCAGGAGGCAAACAAAAGTCTTAAAATGACCCTCAGCCTTTCCAAGAGATGAAAAAAAAATGGTGTTAAAGATAACAGTTTTCAGACTCTCCCAAATCATAATTCAGCGATTGCTACTCCTTTTGTGAATGACTTGTTCGGCCATATGACTGAAGCAAGTGAATTACAGCTGTACCAACACCGTCGTTATAAATTAAATCATGATATAAAATAGCTTCAGCTAAATGGAATGATGGCTCACAGGTTCTCCTCCTACGGGGAAAGATAAGTTGGAGGAGGGCTTTCAATAGGTGCCAATGGGCCAGAGACATAATTTTTCTGGGACACCGGGCCATCTCTCCTAAGAGCGTTCATGACGAGCACTGGCAAGAAGACCACTATGAAGATGGTTGCAGCTTAAACACCAATATCTATTGTGGGAGGATGAAGAGGCAGTAAAATTACACACACACACACACACGCGCACACACACACACACACACACACACACACACACACAAAGAAGCTTGGGAAGAATTTCCAAATCTCGAAATCTTGATATTCGGTGCTTTCAGTGTGAAGGTGAGTACCGGAGATTAATTGTGTTACAGCCCAAAGAAAAATACATGATATAAGAAATGTCAGAGGACAAAGGCTGGTAGAGAACTCCGAAGCCTCATACTTTTTCTAAGTAGAGCGTCAGGAGGCACCAGATAGGCTGAGAACTGAGTAACATCATAAAAAATTAAATTGTGTCTTAAAGAAGATCCAGTGAATGTAGGTGTCATTTCTGAATCCACAGTGTGTGTGTGGAAGGATTCTGACTGTTAGAGTGAAATTTAAACAACAGCAGAGCAAAGATTAAAATCAACACTAAATGAAAACGTAATTATGTAATTACAAGAGCTCTGACCAAACTTTCTGTTTTCTTTTTTAACTCTTACTTTCTATCCTTGGAACAACTCTTAAGACAGAAGGGCGAGGGAGAGGCAAATGGGATTAAGTGACTTGCCCAGTGTCACATAGATAAGAATTGTCTGAGGCCCATTTGAACTTAGGCCCTTCTAACTTCCAGGTCTGGCGCTCTATCCACTGAGCCACCTAGCTGCCCTCAAACTTATTTAAAGAATTTGCTGTCTTCAAAAAATGGGAAATGGATAAAGGCCCTTCTGCCTTTTCTCAGAGGTGGAGCATCGGGTATAAAACAACCCCTGTGTCAAGGCAGGTCGGAAAAGTGCTAGAATGCCTTCCCTTAAAAACACTTGGTCTCCTTGAAAAATGGATCAATATAAGACTGAAAGAAGTTTAGACTAAAAACTTACTTGTAAAACTTTACAAAGGAGGAGAATGGAACATTATTCATAATATTATTTCATAAAAGAGTGAAAAGCAGTTGAGAGGGAAAGGAACCTACAAACAACTTGTTTGACCCAAATCAGGCAAGGCCCAAGAGTTTTCACAGATGTAACTAGGAAGATAGAAAATAGCTGTGAAATAGAAAAGCTGTGTCCTCATGGCTAAAGAGATCTATTTTTATTTTCAATAACAGTGGACTATAGCACCTTGCGGGTTATATCAAGTAACAGAAATAATACCTGGTAAAATGAAATTGGGGGCAGGGGGGAAGTAGCTAGACCTGATCCAACATACACAGAAAAAAATCCAAGCTCACAGTTTGGCACAAATTTTTTTTTTTAACCCTTAACTTCTGTGTATTCTCCTTAGTGGAAGAGTGGGAAGGGTGGACAATGGGGGTCAAGTGACTTGCCCAGGGTCACACAGCTGGGAAGTGGCTGAGGCCAGATTTGAACCCAGGACCTCCCGTCTCTAGGCCTGGCTCTCAATCCACTGAGCTACCCAGCTGCCCCCTTTGGCATAATTTTAACATTAATTAAGGCTTAATTTTCAAGGTGTCTGAAAGGGGAGCAATTTTCAAAAGAATGGACAGGAAAACAGAAAATATTATTTTTTAAAGGTGACTGAGAAAACCCAGTGGAATTTCATGTTGACTATGGGAGGGGAGAAGGAAGAGGGGAGGGAAAGAATATGAATCATGGAACCAAGAAAAATTTTTCTTAATTAATCAATAAAATAAAACTTTAAAAAAAAGGGAAAAAATAAAGGTGACTGAGAATATTGACCCAAATGCTTCCTTTCTTTGGAGATAGGAGAGAGCTCTGTGATTCTTTTATTGGCACAGGCATCTCTAGCTAGGGTAAAGAAATTACTTCTACCAGTACAAGGCAGCGCCTTCTCTGCAACCTTAAGGAGTTTCCTTTAGCCCTGAGAAGTTAATTTGACATGCTAGAGCCACAGAACCAGGATGCATTAGAGGCAGAACTTGAAACTCCATCTTCTAGGCCAGCCCTATCCTCTAAGCTACACTACTTCTATTATTATTATTTTTTTATTTTTTTTTAAACCCTTGTACTTCGGTGTATTGTCTCATAGGTGGAAGATTGGTAAGGGTGGGCAATGGGGGTCAAGTGACTTGCCCAGAGTCACACAGCTGGGAAGTGGCTGAGGCCAGGTTTGAACCTAGGACCTCCCGTCTCTAGGCCTGACTCTCACTCCACTGAGCTACCCAGCTGCCCCTACTTCTATTATTTTCTTAATTCCATAATATATTCTTGAGGGTGGAAAAGATGAGAAGGGAGCAGATAGGAGTTTTCGATTTCCTGTAACAGACATCCTCCCAGAGTTTTGAGAAGTGCAGAGAATAGAAGACTCTCTTGTATTCTCTTAATATTTATTGAGGGCTTTAAATACATCCTTTCATTTTCTCGACAGAAGAAACCAAAGAGAGAAGTTTGGTGAATGATTTTCTGATTATGGAGGATGTTCTGCTCAAGTTCAGATGGAAGGATTATTTAGAGATGACTAAGTTTCTTCAGATGCTCCTATTTTGGGGAATGACATCGAGCCTCCAAACAGATCTCATCAATAAGATCTATGGCTGCTCAAAAGAAGTCAGACTCTTTTTTTCTTAAACCCTTAACTTCTATGTATTGGCTCCTTGGGGGAAGAGTGGTAAGGGTGGGCAACGGAGGTCAATGGACTTGCCCAGGGTCACACAGCTGGGAAGTGTCCGAGGCCGGATTTGAACCTAGGACCTCCCATCTCTAAGCCTGACTCTCAATCCACTGCACTGCCCAGCTGCCCCAAGGGGACAGACTCTTGATCCATACCACAACACCTAGTAGAGGAAGAATGCATATTGTCACGATATGCAAAGGTGCACTGGTTGGCAAACCCTCTGAGTTAGAACGACATTTATCTTGGACAGGCGCTGCAGAGGGACAATGAGCTAGGCTCAAAGCTGAACAGAGGGTGAACCAGATCCCATCTGAGAAGTTCCATCAATAAATCCAGACAGGCAGTAATAACTTCTTGGTGATGGTAAATGGCTACAAATCAATGAAATCACAGGTCTAGTCTCAATCCTTTGTGCAATTAGTTTCATATGTATTCAAGTCAGTGCAGCCAAGTAGATCGAGTCTGTGACTTATAGTAGGGACCTGGGTTTGAATAGCAACTTAGACACTAATTGTGTATCCCTGGGCAAGTCATTTAATCTCTTTGGAAGTCTGGTGCAGCTGATGGATTCCTCAGAAAATGTTTTTAAATGCATAAAATAAAATACATGAAATTCCCAAGGAAACCAATTATACTGAAATATAGTTACCAAAATATAGAGAAAGCAGATTTTAAAAACCAAGTTCACAGACCCCAGATTAAGAACCCCCGACTTGAGGTATTTACTTGAAGTAATGATCATAGAAATGATTTTAGGGACACTCTGTAGAAAAAACTTGGAGTCACTGAAGGTGGCCAAACAAAAAATTAGTCCAAGAACAAAAAGGGATTTGGTAAGAGGCGTAGAAAGAAACAAGTTGTTGAAGGCTCTCGTACTATTAAATGGTCACCATAAATGGATAATAACTTAGGTAATTTTTAAAAGAATGATATTGGGTGACTAGGTGGTTCAGTGGGTAGAGTACTGGGCCTGGAGTCAAAGAAAACTCATCTTCCTAAGTTCAGATCTGGCCTCAGACACTAAAGTAGCTGTGTGACCATGGGTATGTCACTTAACTTCATCTATTTTTTTGCCTCAGTTTCCTCATCTATAAAATGAGCTGGAGAAGGAAATGGCAAACCAGTATCTTTATCAAGAAAACCCCAAAGGGGGTCATAAAGTGTCAGGCATGACTGAAAACAACTGAACAATAATACCCCAAGTTTTGTTTTATATTTATATGCATATATATGTATATACGTGAAAACAAAACAAAACAAAACAGTAAAAAGACTTATTGGACTTAGAGTTAGGAGAGATCCAGATTCAGATTCTGTCTCTGATGCTTATTAGTTGCATGTTTTGGACAAATTATTTTTCCTCTTTGGGCCTCAGTTTCCTCTTCTGAAAAATGGGGGCACTAATAATTGAGTTGCCTACCTAATACAGTTGTTGTGAGAAAAGCTTTGTTATTGTTAAAGAGCTATATTTATGTGTTATTATTATGGTGAAATGATTCTAATTGAATGCTCTTGAGTTCTGTGGATTGTTATCAATTGTAAACATTTGTGCCCAATAAGCAATCTAGAAATGAATCTAAGTGGTAAAATTGAGGTGTCAAAAACATATGCTTAGATTTATAACCATATCATTCCACTTATTCTTAGTTGTTCCTTTTAAGATGGATGTTTGACATTTGATTACTTTTTTTTTTTAAACCCTCACCTTCCATCTTGGAGTCAATACTGTATATTGGCTCCAAGGCAGAAGAGTGGTAAGGGTGGGCAATGGGGGTCAAGTGACTTGCCCAGGGTCACACGGCTGGGAAGTGTCTGAGGCCAGATTTGAACCTAGGACCTCCCGTCTCTAGGCCTGACTCTTAATGCACTGAGCTACCCAGCTGCCCCCTCTGATTACTTTTTAAAGTACTTTAAAACTGATATCATCATTATCTTCTAGTTTTATTTTCTCCTTTCTAAGTGAGAAAACCATACAAGATGTACAGGATGCCTCAAGCTTCTTCACATAGTAGCACTACAAGGGTCATTTTCATATTTGTAGCTTCCATTACTATACAGAGTAATACTTTGGGGGGTAAACCAAGGCTGAACTTTAAAACCAAGTAAGGGCACAGACCAGGCAAAATTGGGGATAGACTCCTGGTAATATAAGAATGGCAATTCTATGGCTGGCCTTTTGTGATGGAATGAACTACTAAGATCTCCTCTTAGAGATGGATCTAACTTACCCCACCCTGTATCTATACAGGTGGAATTCTCTTTTTGAGCTAATGGGAGACATAGTCTGATTCAGACTGAATCATGAAAAAAGGAAAAATCATTCAAAAGGAAACAATTAGAAGATAAATGTCAAGAGACAGCACTTTCAAACTTTTCACACAGCAACAAAATAGAATATGATTATTTTGATTTCGGTTGATGTATATAACTGATTTGTCTTATAAAAGAGTGTAATAAGGATCATGCCTCCTTAAAATATTGCGTGATGTGTAATAGTTCCCAGGCAAAAAGGGAAATATAAATTTTAGTTATCAAGAAGGTAGAAATGATAATTATTCATAATTATGGAATGTTCCTTCCAGAAAATTGCTTTTATGGCTATTTTCTGTCATAAAAATAATCTTAAACAAAACAAGCAAATGTTGCCTTAAAATCATCTACTGACATTAACACTGAGATGTCTTTATCATATTTGACCCCTTTATCAAAATGAATGGATTTGGATGTTTATATTATTAAGTGAACAAAGGAATTTATTTTTCTGGAATCAGTTTAGTCTGATCTACTTGTCATTCTAGGTTGACGTGATAAGCACATTACTATTTCTTTGTTAAGGAATTAGTTGTTTAGATCAGTGGTGCCAAACTCAAATAGAAACAGATCCCCTCCAGCACATAATGATTTAGAAAACCACAAGTTAACATTATCTATGTTGTATCGTATTTTAGTTCATTTCCTTAAACATTTCCCAAAGTAATTCTTTTCGTTGGGCTGTACTTTCGATGGAAGGGATGTTCCCTATCATTTGTAAGTTCTAGCGAGAGCAATTTCACTGATTTTGAACCTTTAAGTCAAATCAGAACAAGTCAAATAAGGTTGTACAGGGTGTTCCTAAAATTTGGAGACTGGTTGAAATAACTAATACTAATAAGAAGACAAGGGTTTTAAAAATAATGTGATGAGTTCTAACTGATACTAGCCAAGAGCTACAAGCAGAGGAAAAGGAGTGAATGCAGACTGTGACCACCTCCATGTGTCAGGCTCTATTACCGTAGAGCTTTCTCATGTCTAAGATGTGGCTCATAACCCTATCGTAAGTCATGAAAATGTAAATTTCCCAAAGAAAGACTTTTATTATTTATCAGAATTCTCGTAAGTATAATTTTATATAGCAGAACTACAAAGCAATTAGAATGTTTTAAACAAGTGTGGCATGTCATACTTGAATAACATACTAAGACAAAAACCAAAATGATTAACTTACCAGAAGGAAGATAAAGAAGAGTTGAAATGTGTAAACCTAGTTCCTTTAGCTATTTTTTCTTCATGAAAAAATGCTAGCTTCCTTAAATTAAGATGTAATAAAATTTTATTGACAAAACAATTAATTTTCCTAACTGTATTAATGTGATGGTCATCTCGGAGGGCAGACGGAACTCCCTGTTTGATCTGTTCTCCATTCTTAACTGCTAAAATATTTTTCAACAATTTTTAAATCAGATATGCCCCTGTTCCTGCTTAATGTTACAATGTATTAGGCCAAACACTTGCCACTGACAGTCAAGGATCTTTCTGATGGAAATGAAAAGGCAGCAAGAGATAGAATGGGAGAAAGAACGAGCAATGCCCTTTGAGTAGGACTGTTTCTGCAGCTGTTGTGTACATTAATCCAGGGAGCAGATCTCCCAATACTAAATTTAGCAAGACATATCCTTTTACATGATAAAAAAAATTAAAATGAAAGTCTTAACTATGCAGCCATTATTTTAAGTTTACTTTTCTTTAAGAAGGTAATGGATGTTCTACTGGAATATTGTTTTACACAATTACAAGAATAGATGCCTGAAAAAATGAATATCTAAATATACAAACATATACACATAAATATGTATCTGTACATAAGTACATTTATATACATATATATAAATATACATATATATATGTTACCTGTAGCTATTTTGTTTTGCTGGTTTTTTTGCCTTAGGCCCTAAATAGGAACTAAGTTGCAAGAGATTGTTGGAAAGGAGGTATTATTAACCCTCTCCAGACTTATTGTTAAAAGTATTTGGTTTCTATTTCGTGGTACTTTCTATGATCCAGTACACCTAGTTAGAAAGATATTCAGTCTAGGCATCTATCAACAGTAATTCACCTTCTGAAATATGTCCACTGTCAGTGTTCTGTGGAGTGTTATCAAAACACAGTTGTGAGTTAAGTCCATATATTACCTTTTTTTTTAATTGTCCCAGATGAGAATCTCCAGCCCTCGCGTCCTACGGCGATGCCAATTATCCCGGAGAACTTTAAGATGAAAGGCCAGGAGAAACATGGGAAGTCTTCACGTCCTTGGACACAGAAAGTAGCTGTCCATAGAGAGCGAGGAGTTAACAACCTTCGTCTCAGTGAAGATGGCTGCAAGAAGCTGGACAACCTGTCACCACCGAGGCCAGAGCATTTGTCAGTTTGCAGGTCCCAAGTTATTTTGAGCTGTAGAAACCATGTGCCTGTGAAACATTCCACCTGATTGGGCAGAAGAACACTGAGCAAAGGGATTCCATTGCAGAGCAGCACCTATGGGCACTGAGTTTTTCTAATTGTAGAATTTCACCTAAAGACAGATGCTCAAAGAGTAGATTGTTAACTCGTCTTTGGGACAATGCTCAATGCACAGGCACGTCACATTTTGTCAGAATAAAAAAAAGCACTCGTTTAAAAACAGAATTATACGAATGTAGACTTTTCTTGGTGATGGAGTCTGTCTGTAACTTACAAGAGGCTGGATTTCTCCCATTGAACCACCGAGGCATTTTAGGAACTTAAAAGCCTGCAAAGCTGATATAAGATCGTGGCATATCATTTTATACACAAAAGTGTGCCTGAGCTGTCTGAATACCAGAAGGCTGGAAAACCTGACAGTAAAAGAAATGAATGAAAGACCTTCCAAAAGGAAGGAAAACAAACAATCAAACTGAGAAATAAGAAGAAATAAGAAGAATGTGACAATTGAGAAAGACTCTTTCAAAACCTAAATATTTCATGTTTTCAAATAAGGGTTTGCTCTATATAGTTCTCACTCAGGCCCATCGGAACCCGAGGTCATATTTTAGGAAATTGCTTTTAAAAGGTAAAGAAAACAGATGTCTCCAATCACATTTGGGATCAAACCTAGTAAGAAAGAAAAAGCATTTACCTGGTCTAATACCCTCGGATAGCTACTTTGTCCAAGTACAGGTTCTTAGATGACATTCTTTTTACAGTTTGATGCTTCAAATATCTGTGATCCTGTGATTATGGGTATTCGTTCCACTGAGCGAGGTCTTTCTTTGCCCCTCTATAATTTAGTCTGCCTTTGAGAATTGCCCCGAAGACACTGGTGATTGTGTACACTTCCAAAAACATAAGCCCTATCAAAAAGTTAGGCTGCTAACTTTAGAATACATGCTTTCCTAACAGATCATGGACCACAGAAACATTATTCATCTTGGGAAATGACTACGATTTGGAAAATCCACATTTTAAGACCCCAGACTAGTTGAATCACCCTAAAAGGAATCAATATTTTTAGCAAATATGATTTGCTAAATTTATTTTTAAATATATATTTATATGTAATTTTCATGTTGAAATATAATTTCAAGTATAATTTTCTTGCTGGAATCAAAATATTTTCTCTTGGTATAATTTTTCCCATTTTAGTAAACGGTCTTTAATCACGTTGAAGTTACCTTGAGATTGCTATTCCTAGAATTTGGAGTAGAAACCAAAGGTTTATTTACTGAAATTAATTACTGTGATAACAATTTTATCATACATTTCCATGTCTACATAGCCAAAGAAAAGGTAGAGGTAAGAGAGTCATGCCAATGGGAGAGCTAGGTGACTCAGAAGATAGAGAGTCAGACCTGGAGACAGAAGGTCCTGGGTTCAAATGTGACCTCAAACACTTTCCAGCAGTGTGACCCTAGACAAGTCAATTAACTCCCATTGACTAACCTTTACTGTTCTTCCTTGGAACCAATACTTAGTATCAATTCTAAGTCAGAAGGTTAGGGTTTAAAACAAACAACAAAGAAAGAAAGTTATGCCAAGCTGTGAAGAATTGGTTACATTTTGCCTTAAATTAGCTTCCTCCATTAAATATGCTATTCAGATAAACAATTTCTATTTTTCCTAAACTGTCTTTATCATTTCTCAGTTTTGAAAAATCAGTGTCCTGCGAGCATTTTCTAGACTTAATTATTCTACTTTCTGTCATTAAACGGAGGTGTGGCTTCTCATAAAGTGTCCTTTTTTGGGGAGGGATGTGGAGGGGCGGGGGAGAGCATTCTCACTTTCCCCAATTCCTGGATATGGTGCCAGTATTAGGAGGTGCTGATCACTATGTGCTGCCAGGGTACACAGCTCTCAAAAGAGGCATGTCTAAGACTTGGTTGGGGCCAAGGGAAGGTGGAACCACTGGAGCAGAGCTGGGATGATTCTCTTATTCAACAGCTATGCTATAGTCAGTGGTTTCCAAACTTTTTTGGCCTCCCGCCCCCTTTCCAGAAAAAATATTACTTAGCCCCCTGGAAATTATTTTTTTTTTAAATTTTAATAGCGATGAATAGGAAAGATAAATGCACCTGTGGCCATCACCGCCTCTCTGGATCGCTGCAGCACCCACCAGGGGGCGGTAGCGCCCACTTTGGGAATCACTGCTATATAGATGGTTCCCCTGAAGGGATAAGACTATTCACACACCCTATAAATTAACAAAGAATTTATTACAGCAGACTGTGCTGTGACAGTGATATTCTCCTTTCTGTCTAGGAAAAGGATACTGACATGGGAACCGATTTACACTGCAAAAGAGAGTTAAATGGATAGTATAGTGAGATTGAAGAACGAAAGTGGAAAAAGTTAAAATCATTTTACAAGATGAAGGTCAAAGAAAAAAACCACAAAGTACTTTTACTAATCTTCCACTTGTTACTCTTACATCTAAAAACACATTATTGTGCAAGAAGTTTTTTTGGCATACTACCTTGAACTTCCCAAGAAGAAGCATAGCATCAGTTTTAGAAAGATAAACTCAAATCAGCTAATAGAACAGTGAAGGATGTATAAAACAAACAAACAAACAAACCCTAGTAGATTCGCATTTTAGATCGCAATATTTTGGTTATTTTCTGCTCAGAAGTACATAATTCTTCTTATAATTCAAGAACTCCGATACAAGTATGATGCCTCTATTCTCTGCCTTCCTTTTTTTTTTTTTTTTTTTTTTTTTACACTAGGACATAGAGGTTTTTTAAAAGTCCATCTTAAAAAAATTTTTCTTAATCATCCCACAGGTAAAAGCAAACCTTTTTTTTTTTTTTTGAGGGAGAAAGAGGATCATACCCAAAGCAATCCTGAGTTTGCCCCTTAGTTGTTTCTTAGCTGTAGAAAGAGTTGACTTAGATTGAGATGATCCCTGGGAATGCTAAGGAATCAGTAGATCTGTGACAAAGGAAGTTATCAATTGGCTGGTAAGCCTTTGCAATAATGTACTATTAAAGTAGATCTATTTTCTGGATTTTCTGCTTTTCTGCCAATCCCTGCCATGTTTCAATTTTCTAAAAAATGTTTTCCATGCACAGATGTCGTTATAATGCTGAATCTGAAGTGCTCAGAGAGTTTTGACATCACTTCTGCCTCAGAGGTAAAAGTGATCTCTGGGTCATCTGTCTGTGTGTTAAGGACAGGTTTCTTTCTTTTCTCTTCTTTTCTTTTCTTTTCTTTCCTTTTTCTTTTCTTTTCTTTTTTTTTTTTTAATTTAAACCCTTATCTTCCATCTCGGAATGAATGCTATGTATTGGCTCCAAGGCAGAAGAGTGGTAAGAGCTAGGCAAAGGGGGTTAAGTGACTTGCCCAGGGTCACCCAGCTAGGAAGTGCCTGAGGTCAGATTTGAAGCTAGGACCTCCTGTCTCTAGGCTTGACTCTCAATTTCCTGAGCTGCTGAGCTACCCAGCTGCCCCCTAAGGACAGGTTTCTGCTCAATCTTGAGTACAGTGTTTTCTAACATAAAATACTGAAAGAAATTTGGTTGTTCAAATTCATAAAGTATCTGCTACTCAAAATTTTTCAAATGAGAAAATTCCACAGCACAGGTTAGTACTTGGCTATTTGAAAAAGTTAAGTTTCCCAGAAGTAGATTATAAGCCTTATAATTTGCTTTTAAAAACCCTATATATTATTTTCCAATTATAACTAATTTTGAACATTTCTTCAAATTATTAAATATATTTAAAATTATTTGGAAACAATACTAGATCACATTTATATAGTGTTTTAAGATTTATAAAGCACTTTACCTCTGGCAGCTTGTTTGACAAGAATGAAGCATAACTGAATTATAAAGAAAACATTTGTCCTGGGAAAATAAGCAGCATGAGAAACAATCACAGCAAAATTTTAAAAAATCAAATAAGAAAAATAACTCAAAAAGTAGATATGCATAAAATCTATAGTTACCTCTTTTCGTGGCAGTGCTATCCCTTCCCCAACTGGCAAATGTACCAATCCAAGTCTAACTGCTTAGCTTATATACATCACAAAAGTAACAGTAGAGAAATTGGATACTGCCAGTAATGAGGGATATTCACGGGATTCCAAAGATGATACAAGGAACAGTCCTTTAGAACAGACTGCTCTTTGAAAGTAACTTTTATATCTTGATTTGTAACAAATGGAGGCAAAACACCCACACGTGATCCACAAAACCAGAAAGGGACTAAAAAAATTGCTTGTTGAATGAATGAATGAATGAGAAAAAATGATAACAGAAACAGGCTTGTATGAGCTATCCCTGGAAGAGAAGAAATATTGAGTGGACAAATTCTAAAGAAAAAAAGATACTCACAGAAAAACATGGCAATGAATGTTGGTGCAACCAACATATGTAAATCCTTGGGTTCGTACTCTATTTGGGTCATTGCTAAATATGGAGTTGATGATGAGCAAATGGGAAAAAAATGACAATTACGACTTTTCAAAGGTAATTTCTAGAGCTTGCCAGGTTGTCCCCAGAGCAAGAAAAGTCCCTTATTCATTTCAGCAATCTCGTCTGGTTCATTCTTCTCCTTTAGGCTCCTAAGTCTGGGTATCCCTCAAAAGCTCAGCCCTTGGCCCACCTTTCCTATTTATTTAGGCTATTCACCTTGATGATGTCATCCACTCCCATCGTCTCTATGCAGATGACTCTCAGACATATCCCTCCTACCCCACTTTTTCATGTAAGCTTCAGCTCTGCATTTCCAGCTCTGCCAGACTTTTGTATCTGGATATTGCTCAACACCTCAAACTTGAAATGTCAAAAGCTGAACTCATCACCTCCCTTAAACACATCCTTCCTTCCAGCTTCTCTATTTCTCTTGGGGTTGCCACAATCCTCCCAGGTATCCACAAACGTCCTGATCCATCTATGGCTTTTCAGGGATGACTGAATCCAAAGAATATCCAAAGAATGGATACTGTCTGTGGTCACATTGACCTGTAAGAGCCAGTTAGAGCTGCCCAAGAAAGAAAGTGAAGTTTTAGGTAATCAGGTAGAGTCATAATAATGGTCATCTCCCTGATATTTGTATTTTGGATTCCTAATTTTCATATGTAAGCCAGAGTCTCTGAAATACCTAGTACAGTCTTTCCACCCATCTAAGCTGTTGGGTTTAGTGCTATGCAGACACCTCAAATGAACCCTGTCTTGCTTTCTGGTTTATGACTATTCTTTTGGCTTAGATCCCTTGACTTTCTGGTCTCCATAGTCCAAGGCTGGGATTGACCTTCTTCTCACCTGAAATTCTGATGAATAACTGATGAATAAGATGTTGGTTCTGCATTGGGTAGGAAGTGATAATCAACAATGGAACTTGGCCATCATCTATCCTTCTTTTAATAATCAATCAGTTGTCATTTTGTAGATCACATCTTTACAATATTTCTTCTATCATCTTATACCTTCAGCGCCTTTTCTCTAGTTCGTACCATGAACTTTTTACAAGAGTTTTCTAGTTGGCCTCCTTGCTTCTATCTCTCCCTACTCTAGTCTATTCTCTACTCAGCTATTCAAGTGATCTACATGAAGTATAGGTGTGACTATGTCATTTCCCTAACCAAAAAACTCCAATGGCTTTCTGTTGCCTCCAGGATCAAATATAAAATTCTCTGTCTGGCTTTTGAAGTCTTTCACAATCTGGCTCCTTTCTACTTTTCTAGGTTGACTATATCTTATCCAGTCTTCCTACTCTACAATCCAGTGACACCGGCCTTCTTGCTATTCTTTTTTCAGGAGACTTTATTTCCTAATTCCCTATACCCTTGATCTCTTCCTGTCCCCATTCCTCTAGCAAACACCTTTACTATTCTTCCCACTCTCTTATTTTTAATATCTCCCTTAACTGACTTCTTCCCTGTTATTTACCAACATGTCCATATCTTTAAAAACCTTTGCTTGATCCTGCTATCATGGCTATTTATTTCTTTATCTTTACCCTCCTTTGAGAGAACCCCTTGAGAAAGTCACCTAAACTAGGTCCCTCTGCTTCTTCTCCTTTCACTCTCTTTTAAACCTTTAGTAATCTAGAAACCAATCCTAGCATTCATTTGAAACTGCCCTCTCCAAACTTACTAGTGACCTCTTAATTGCCAAAACGAAAAGCCTTTTTCTCAACACTTATTCTTCTTAACCATTCTTGAAGCTTTTGCCACTATTGATCATCTTATGGAGATTTGTTCTATTTCCATAAAGTTTTTGTTATCCTGCTTCTATTCCTATCTATTCAACATTTCCCATTGAGTCTCCTTTGCTGGATTTTTATCCAGATCAAATCTAGTAACCATAGGTGCCATTCAAAGCTAGGCCCTTTTCTCGCTCAGTATTTCTCACTCTAACTTGGTGATATCATCAGATCTCTCTCACAGGTTCAAGTATCATCCCTATACAAATAATTCTCAGATCTATACATCGAGCTCTTATCTCTGCTGATCTTCATTCCTGCATCACCAGTTGCTAGTTGGATATCTCAGTTTAGATTTCCAAAAAGCATCTCAAACTCATCATGTTCAAAACAGGTCTCGTTATCTTTCTCGTTAAATCCTTCCCTTTTCCCAGCTTCATTATTACTGACATGAGCACAACCATCCTTTCATTAACCCAGGCTCATAATCTCAATATCATCCCGAATTCCTCACTTTTAATCATTCCACATATCCAAACTATTACCGGATCTTGTCTTTTATACCTTCCCGTCTCTCCTAGATGCCTCTTTCCACTCATTTGAAAGTCTAAAGTTTATTTCTGTGAAGTTTATTATAAATTATCTTTCCCCATAAAGAAACTCATTTTTAAAATGAGTTAAAAATTTTAAATTGAGGGGCAGCTGGGTAACTCAGTGGAGTGAGAGTCAGGCCTAGAGATAGGAGGTCCTAGGTTCAAACCCGGCCTCAGCCACTTCCCAGCTGTGTGACCCTGGGCAAGTCACTTGACCCCCATGGCCCACCCTTACCAATCTTCCGCCTATGAGACAATACACTGAAGTACAAGGGTTTAAAAAAAAATTAAATTTTTTTTTTTTAAATTGGCATCCTATGACTCTCAATATATTACTAAAGAAAAGCAAAACAGTATTTGGAGTAATGTGTGAACTGCAAAAGGTGTATGTATTACTGTATTGGTGGTATTTCTATAAATAGATTTGAAGCAATGTTTCTTATTATTGATGACTGCTATGTTCATATTCAAGTTCCCAAATCCTGGGCAAAATCATAAAAATAAAACTAAAGTATTTTTATGTCACTTAAAGAAAAACTAAAATCTTCTTTTTTTAAACCCTTAACTTCTGTGTATTGGCTCCTAGGTGGAAGAGTGGTAAGGGTGGGCCATGGGGGTCAAGTGACTTGCCCAGGGTCACACAGCTGGTAAGTGTCTGAGGCCGGATTTGAACCCAGGACCTTCTGTCTCTAGGCCTGACTCTCAATCCACTGGGCCACCCAGCTGCCCCCCAAAACTAAAATCTTAAATGATATTAGCAAGTAAATGGTGAACAAAAGAAAAACCAATCCAAATTCAAAAGTATGTGCTTCTGTCCTATTTCTACTTTCCTACCCATCAGCCACATTTCTTCCCCTCTCCCATATTACATGCCATGATAACCTATTGCCCCAGTTTATTGTAATAAATTACAAAATCACAAGGTTGAAAAAGACTGCAGGAAGTCAAAATCATAAGAGAAAACAAATTATATTTGATTGTCACATATTCTATTGATCAAATAGAATATGTTATATCTTTGGGGCACCATTTTAGAATCCAAGTCCATAAAAAGATATATTATTAGATGTATTTTGTAATGTAATATAAAAGATACATTAACTGGGCAGCTGGGTAGCTCAGTGGAGTGAGAGTCAGGCCTAGAGACAGGAGGTCCTGGGTTCAAACCTGGCCTCAGCCACTTCCCAGCTGTGTGACCCTGGGCAGGTCACTTGACCCCCATTGCCCACCCTTACCAATCTTCCACCTATGAGACAATATACCGAAGTACAAGGGTTTAAAAAAAAATTAAAAAAAAAAAGATACATTAACTAGTAAGAAACACCAAGTGTTCTTTGAAGTTGCAAACAATGAAAATAAGGAAAGAAAATGCGGGAGGAAAATTCTGGAAAGTAGCAAGTGCAGGCAGGACTTTTGATAATAATTGGTATCTTAATTGCGAGATACGATACAATATTATAGATGGACAAAGTGACCTCCTGCAGTCTTTTTCAACCATGCAATTTTGTAATTTATTACAATAAACTGGGGCAATAGGTCATCCATGGCATGTAATATGGGAGAGGGGAAGAACTGTGGCTGATGGGTAGGAAAGTGGAAATAGGACAGAAGCACGTACTTTTGAATTTGGATTGGTTTTTCTTTTGTTCACCATTTACTTGCTAATATCATTTAAGATTTTAGTTTTTCTTTAAGTGACATAAACATACTTTAGTTTTATTTTCTTGTCATTCGCGTTTTCTATTTTGCGAGTCATATGTGAGATAATAGCAGTTTGGGAATATTCTATTCATGACATTATGCAGTGAATCTTTTAAATGCCAGGATGCCAGGCCCTGGTGATTTCAATCAGATTCTATTTTTAGGCTTGGTAGACATCTCAGAAGGCTAAAAACAAAGCTCAGTGTTCTTACACATGACACAAGCAACTACAATATCACTAATGATATAAATAGTAATTATTCAGATTAGGCCTAAATGTTAATTAAGTCAAGAATAGCTAGGAAAGGGAAAACACTCAAGTTTAACTGGTCCAATAGGATTTTTTTCTTCTATTAGCCTAACAAAAGAAGAAAAAAAGAATTGCTTTCATCTGTTAGTTTCATATTGTAGATTGTGAGGGTTGGGGAATGGTGGCAGAATTCTTTATTTTTGTGGACAAAGTAAGTAGAAAGAAGCATTGTACAGTTTGGTTTGTCATCTACATTCGGGGACACGCAATGCAATTTGCTGAATGGCTATTGTAAGGTTTGATAACTACTTGAAAAATTATCATTGCAATAATGGTGATATTTCTCCAAATTAACAGAAATTGAAATACACAGGGTCAAAGGTCAATCACCTCAGTTATCCCTTCTAAAAGAGAGACAGAGATGATATCTCAGGGAAGGATTTCTCAAAAGCAGAAAAGATCAGATGTGGAACTTTAATTATTTTTTTAAGTGACCAAGCAATTATTGATCCAAATGTCTGCTTTCTTATCTCTATAAAATATTTATTAGCACCTTGTGACGCCACTGTAATGTTCCTATGTGTTTGGACTGACTGCCTGATGGCTGAGGTGGGGGGTTGGGGGGGAGTTGGGGTTCTGAGGCCCCATTGGGAATTCTGGGATTGGCAGTCCCACCAAGAGCATTCATTCTTTGCTCTGAGAAAGACTGAGCCAGAGACCTGATTTCCTGTGGTGCCAGGAAGATTTTGAACAAGTTTGGATTTTGAGAAGCAAACAGTCTGCCTGAGGGAAAGAAGGGGTGGAAAATGACCAGCAAGAAACTCATAGTGATCCGGACCTGGCAGGATCCTTATGTAGCCTGTGGAGTTCAGGCCTTGAGGACCAAGAATAGCAGACTGGCCTGTGGACAAGCCACCACTGGAATAAAAAATTCAGTCTGAATCTGTTGGATGTGATCATCCCTTTAAGAACTGAGATAGGGGGCAGCTGAGTAGCTCAGTGGATTAAGAACCAAGCCTAGAGATGGGAGGTCCTAGGTTCAAATTTGGCCTCAGATACTTCCCAGCTGTGTGACCCTGGGTAGGTCACTTGACCCCCATTGCCCACCCTTACCACTCTTCTGCCTTGGAGCCAATACACAGTATTGACTCCAAGACGGAAGGTGAGGGTTTAAAAAACAATAATAAATAATAAAAAAGAACTGGGATAATTTGTGGGTAGTCAGTCAACAAGAATTTTTAAAGTACCTACTATGTGCCAGCCACTGTGCTAAGTACTAAAGATCCAAAAACACTTGAGGGGAAAAGAGCTCTCAAGGAGTCCACAGTCTTATGGTGAAGGTTTTTATTTTCTCTCCTCTTCCCCATCCCTGTTTGAACAGGGGTTTTTATGTGATTTTCCTTGCTATTCCTTCAAGCTGTTTCTTTATCCAGACTGCTTTGAAAGGCATGATCAGCATGATTGTCGGGGTTTCATTATCTATACAGGGCTCCCAGAAGTCTTAGTGCAGTAGTCAGCTTTAATTACACCAGAAGTAGAAGTGCCACAAACAAATCATTTAGAAACATAGTTATTTGAATTTCTTTTGTTTTTTTTAATTTGAGAGTTTTGAATAATTCATTCTAAATTTTAACAAAATGGGTACCTGAAAAATATTTATAGCTGTGCTCTTTGTGGTGGCAAAAAACTGGAAAATGAGGAGATGCCCATCGATTGTGGAATGGCTGAATAAATTATGGTATCTGTTGGTGATGGAATACTATTGTGCTAAAAGGAATAATGAACTGGAGGAATTCCATGTGAACTGGAACGACCTCCAGGAATTGATGCAGAGCGAAAGGAGCAGAACCAGGAGAACATTGTACACAGAGACTGATAAAATGATAACTGTGGTAAAATCGAATTTAATGGACGTCTCTACTAGCAACAATGAAATGATCCAGGACAATTCTGAGGGATTTATGAGGAAGAACACTATCCACATCCAGAGAAAGAACTGTGGGAGTAGAAACACAGAAGAAAAACAACTGCTTGATCACATGGTTTGATGGGGATATAATTGAGGATGTAGAATCTAAATGATCACTCTATTGTAAATATTAATAATATGCAAATAGGTCTTGGTTAATGACACATGTAAAACCCAGTGGAATTGCTCATTGGCTACAGGAGGGGGTAGGGAGGAGGGGAGTGAAAGAACATGAATTATGTAACCATGGAAAAATATTCTAAATTAAACAAATAAATAAGTAAATTTAAAACAAAAAAGGAGTACCTGGCTATGTATAACTGTTTCTAGAAGACATTTTCTCTGGTAGGTGAACTACTTGCTTGGCCATGTTAGTCACCTGATCTATCTCCATTTGGGGAAGGGGATCATGTCAAAACTATCATGTATGAATCTAGGCTTCATTCTTTATATGATTTTAAGATTAAATTATAAGTGCAATCATTTCAATTACTAAGTAGCAATGATTAAAGTTTTCACAAAGTTTTAAAATACCTCGGGGACAGCTAGATGGCTCAGTGGTTTGAGATCCGTGTCCAGAGATGGAAGGTTTGTGGTTCAAATGTGACCTCAGACACTTCCTAGTTGTATGACCCTGAGCAAATCACTTAATCTCTATTGCCTAGTCCTTACCCTTCCTCCCTTGGCACTAATACACGGCATTGATTCTAAGATAGAAAATAAGGTTTTTCTTAAAGGAAGAGAAAACAAAAATCCACTAGAAATATGTACAGCAGAAGATAGTAGTTCTGTTGAATTTGAATGAGAAACATACCAATATTTAAAATTGTTTAAATAATTAACTTTTAAACTATTTCTATTTGTAAGTTTGTGGTATTTATACTTCTAAGATCATTAAAGCTTTAAAAACTACCATTTCTAGAACTATTTCAAATAACAGAGAAAAGGTCTTGTTTTACTCTTGTCTCTATGGAGCAAACTTCTAGTGTTTCTCATATATATTATATATATATATGCATAAACATACAAATGTGTTTATACATATATTTAATTACATATATATAAGATGTGTTTATATATGCACACACATATTTAGAAATACTTTTTTATCATTTCTTGTTTTTTTTTCAT
This sequence comes from Gracilinanus agilis, assembly GCF_016433145.1. Classification (NCBI taxonomy): domain Eukaryota; kingdom Metazoa; phylum Chordata; class Mammalia; order Didelphimorphia; family Didelphidae; genus Gracilinanus; species Gracilinanus agilis. The sequence continues at coordinate 700,471,665 of NC_058131.1, forward strand.
CCTTCCTTTAAAACCTCTGTCTTAGAATCAATTATTATGGATTGGTTCCAAGGCAGAAGAGCAGTAAGGGCTAGGCAATGGGAGTTAAGTGACTTGCCCAGGGTCACCCAGCTAGGAAGTATCTGATGTCAGATTTGAACTCAGAATGTCCTATCTTTAAACCTGGCTCTCAATCCATTGAGTCACTTAGCTGCCTCCTAGAGACACTTTTTAAAGGTTTCTTGTATGAAAAATTGTTGGCATTAGTTTTCTTATCCATGATGTCCATCTCATTTATTGCATTGTTTAATTCAAACAGATCTAAAGTTATGATTGATAGACTCCTCTTTTTTGAGTCAGTATTTTCCCCTAGTTTTGCTTATACTTCTTTGATACTAGTGTACTTTCATAGGTTCTCCATCCCTTGCTCCCACTTGCCTACCCTGGCCCAAATTCTTTGAATTTACTTAAATTCTTGATTTCTTTTTATTGTATTTACTTCATTATCTTTTTCTCCCCCTGGATTGTCCTTTCTGTTTCCCTTCCACCTTATTCCCCACCACATATCCTGATTTGGTGATTCAGTGACAGTGGTCTCCTTATTGTTCCTCAGACCAAACAATTTATCTCCAGATTCCAATAATTTTCACTGACTCTCTCCCATGCCTGGAATGCTCTCCTTCCTCATTTTTCACTCCTGATTTCTTTCAAGTCTCAGCCAAAATCTTACCTTTTACAGGAAGCCTTTGCCAGTTCTCCTTAATTTGAGTGCCTTTCCTCTGATTTGTCCTGTATATAATGTGTTTGTACATAGGCATTTGCTTATTATCTTCCTCTTTAGAATGTGAGATAAACATTGAGGGAAGGGACTGGTTTTGCCTTTTTTTTTTTTTTTTTTTTTTTTTTTTTTTGGTATACCCAGCGCTTGGCACAGTGCCTGGAACATATTCTGCTCTTAATAAAGGCTTGTTGACTGACTGACTTTATATTTGATCTTGGAGGTAATAAAGAGCCACTGAAATTTGTTGGGTAAAAAAGTGTGAACTGAATGGAGGATGGATTGGAGTGGGGATATATTTAAGGGAAGAAGACCAATTTGAAGACTAATGCAATAGTTTAGGCCAGTGATGGGCAAACTTTTTCTTTTCTTTTCTTTTTTTTAAATCCTCACCTTCCATCTTGGAGTCAAAACTGTGTATTGGCTCCAAGGTAGAAGAGTGGTAAGGGTAGGCAATGAGGGTCAAGTGACTTGCCCAGGGTCACACAACTGGGAAGTGTCTGAGGCCGGATTTGAACCTAGGACCTCCCATCTCTAGGCCTGGCTCTCAATCCACTGAGTTACCCAGTTGCTCCCATGGGCAAACTTTTTTTTTTATAACATTTAATAATATTTATTTTTTAGAAAAGTTATCATGGTTACATGATTCATGCTCCCACCTTCCCCTTCCCCTTCTCCCCTCTACCTTCCTCCCCCCCTATAGCCGATGCACATTTCCACTGGTTTTAACATGTGTCATTGATCAAGACCTATTTCCATATTGTTGATAGTTGCATTGGTGTGGTAGTTTCGAGTCCACACCCTCAATCATGTCCGCCTCAACCCATGTGTTCAAGCACTTGTTTTTCTTCTGTGTTTCCTCTCCTGCAGTTCTTCCTCTGAATGTGGGTAGTGTCTTTTCCATAAGTCCCTCATAATTGTCCTGTGTCATTGCATTGCTGCCAGTACAGAAGTCCATTACATTCTATTTTACCACAGTGTATCTGTCTCTGTGTACAATGTTCTCCTGGTTCTGCTCCTTTCACTCTGCATCAATTCCTGGAAATTTTTCCAGTTCACATGGAATTCCTCCAGTTTATTGTTCCTTTGAGCACAATAGTATTCCATCACCTGCATATACCACAATTTGTTCAGACATTCCCCAATTGAAGGGCATACCCTCATTTTCCAGTTTTTTGCCATGGGCAAACTTTTTAAAGAGGGGGCCAAAGGAAAGGAAATACTCATCTGTCAGTCTGTTTCTAAGGCAACTCTTTCAAAGTTTCATTGTATTGTATCCTACTCATTGTATTCGTTAGATTAGGAATAATGTCACCTGGCCAGATAGAACATTTCAGGGGGCGCATCTGGCCCATGGGCTGTAGTTTGCCTATCACTGGTCTAGGCAATAGTTGATGAAGTCCTGAACTAGGGTAGTGGCTATGTGAATAGAGAGAAGAGGATGCATGTAAGAGAAGTCATAGAGAAAGAAAGGACAATATTTGGTAACTGATTAGATATGTTAGGCAAGTGAGAGAGAGAGGAGATTAAGGCTGATACCAAGGTCTTGAGCCCAGGTGACTGAAAGACCTTGGCACCTTCAATAATAAGAGGAAGGGGGGGTCTGTGGGGAAAGATAGTAAATCCTACTTTGGACATCTTGAGTTTGAGGTACTCATGGGACATACAGTTTGAAATGTCCAACAAGTAGTTGGCGATACTCGACTAGAGCTCAGAAGAGAGACTAAAGTTGAATAAATGAATCTTGGAATCATCTGCCTACAGATGATAGTTGAACCTGTAAGAGTTAATGAGATAATTAACTGAAAAGGCCAAGGATAAAGCTTTGGGGGATTAATATATTTAGTAGGAGGGGATAAAAATAGAGCAAAAGAGACTAAGGATTGGTTAGATAAGTCGAAAGAGAAACAAGAGAGAGCAGTTATGAGAACCTATAAAGGAAAACATTCAGGGGGACAAAGTGGTCTGCAGTGAGGTTAAGAGGATGAGGATTCAGAAGAAGTCATTAGATTTGGCAATTAAAAGATCATTGGTAACTGGGGAAAGATGAATTTCATTTGAGTCAGAATGCTGGAAGCCAAAGAAAGTTTAGAAGAGAGTGAGAGAAGTTTCATTTTTGTTTTTCCAAATGCAACATCTACTAGAGTTCTTGGCATGTGGTGTAATGAATGTTAGTTGAAAGAATGAATAATAAGTTGGCCTTAGATTTGGGCTGATTAGATATTGAGTTAGGTCTTATTTGGGGAACAGTTTGGTATTTTCAATTATCTCCAAAAGCTTTCCATTAAAGAGACCAAATATTCTTCTGGCCCTACTGTATTGTTGTTGATGAGTTGTTTTTTAGTTGTGTCTGATACTTCATGATTCCATTTGGGGTTTTCTTAGCAAAGATACTATTTTGTCATTTCCTTCACCAGCTCATTTTATAGATGAGGAAACTGAGGCAAATAGGATCCCACAGGTACAAAGTATCTGAGGCTATATTTGAACTCAGGTCTTCCTGACTCCAGGCCCAGCGCTCCATTCACTGAATCACTTAGCTGCTTCAACCTACTATGTAGCTGCTAATATTAAACAATATTATCTAAGATGAAGGAAAATTACAAATAATTCAAAGGCAAAGGAAAGGGATACAGTACTTCCTCTACTCCCCCACCTTTTCAGGTCCCATCAGGATCTTCTCTTCCTCTCATCCTTTTGCCAGTTCTTCCTTTCTCACTCCCTCCCCCTCAACACACACACTTGGCTGTTGACATCTCTCTTTACCAGGTAGGAAGGAGCCTAGAGTATCTGCTTCATTTCAACCATTGGACTTATTTCCTTTTTCCCAATAATTGCCCCACCAGCCCCCTGACTTCAGAGTGGACATGAACACTAAGGTTTTCATGAGTGCTGAGTCACTGATTATAATCTTTTTGGTAAAGGGCCTTACCACATTGTCCTTCCATCACACTCTCAGACTTTGCCATCTGCCATACCGCTGTGCCCTCTAGATCCCAGGCATGATGTTGGTGGATCTAAGGACCTTTGGGACTTTCCATCTACCTTGAAGCTGAACTCTCCAATATGTTGTATTTTTCAGGTAGAAAGAAAGCTCCTTAATAAGAGAGATTTTCCTTTATTTCTAGCCTTTTAACTTAGCACAGTGTTTGACATACAATGAGAATTTAATAAATGCTATTCATTTATTTGCTCATGTTACTGATCTTAAGGTGCATGTAAGAAATGGTGAAAACGAAATTACTAGAGAATGGCAGTGGGCTAACCCTAATTTATTAAGAGAAATGAGAAGGCAGAGCAAAAATGACAGAGGAGCAGGAAGCAGTACAGTCAGTTTCCCTTCCCTTTTCCCCCCATCCCAGAACAAACAGCTCCTCCAAATAGAACCATGAAGTTTGCCAGATCAGAGCCTTATGGGGAAATCCATTAAAAGTTACACCAAATCTAGCCCTCATGGCACAGGAAATCAGTCAGAGAGTTTTAAGGACCCTTGCAACAGGGTCAAGCCAGAAGTTTGTTGCTCTCAAAATATTCTATCACCCAGGGAGAGGCTGTGAGTCAGTGCAAAGGAGATCCCAGATCCATACTGGAGTACCACCAGACCAGTACTGGAGCACCGTGACAGGGACAGGCACCAACTGGCACTTTTCACTTACTGCCTAGATCTGGGTCCATAGATTCAGGGCAGCCTGAGGAGAGGGCATGAGCCCAGGGGTTGTATTTCTGGGTATGGAGGTCCTGGGTGATATACCAAGAAAAGAACAAGTTCCAAAGCCAATAGCAGCAACAATGTGGCTGAGACTCCAGGAGCAGAGCAAGGTAGTTCAGCCTAAAGCCTGCAGAAGAATAACTAGGGCAAGAATCCCAGACTAATAGGGAGCCCACAGTTTTCTTATTCTGAACCAACAGAGCTTTCCAGCTGGCTGTCAAGGGCAGAAATCTTTTTCTCAGACCTAAACTTAGGTCTGGAACTTAGAGAATTCAGACCAGAGGGACAGCAATGAGACTTTGCTATGGATTGGACCACTTTGGGAGTGCTGAAAGCTTGAAAGTTCCCAGGCTGACCCTGAGGTCCTAGAACCATGAAGGTGAACCTATGGCATGGGTGCCAAAGATGGCACACAGAAACCTCTCGGGGGCATGTGAGCTGTTGCCCACCAGAGTTAGTTACTAGAAAGGCAGAGGGTCTCAGGCAGAGTGCTTCCCTCTCCCTCTCCAACATGCCTCCCTTCCCCTTTGTCCAGCAGTCCAAAGGAAGTGCTTACTCCCTCACCTGAGCGGAGTGCTCAGGCTGTTCTCCTACCTTTCTCCCTCCCTGGTCTGTTGTAAGGGGGGACAACACTCAGTCTCTGTGGGGGGGAGGGGAGGAGCAGGGCATAGCACAAAGTCTGGGGTGGGTTGGCACAGCACGTGGCCTCTAAAAGGTTCACCATCACTGTCCTAGAATAATTACACAACATTCAATATCTAAGGAAATCAGCAATAGGATCAGCCCAGACTTTCCCTCCAGAAGTGCAGCAGAGCTCAGCTCTAATAACAAATCTGAAGTCAGAAAGTAGAATGAACAAACAACAACAACAAAAAAAGAACCTCTGTCCCTTTACCACCTTTTTGAATTATTATAGGTGGCAAGGAAGCTCAAGAGAGAAACCCAAGAGAATGACTCTAAAATATATAAGTAAAGCTTAAAAGAAAATATAACTTGGGCACAAACTCAATGAGAATTCCTGGAAGGGATGATTTTTTTTAAATTTAAAAATATTTTTATAAATTAAATGAGGGCAGTTGAGGGGGGAAAAAGTAAAACAAATGAGAACTATGGAAGAAAGAATTGGAAAGGGAATGAACAACTTGGCATAACAGGTATAAATTTTATCCAAGTAACAAATTCCTTGAAAATTAGAATGGACTCAAACAGAAACCAAAAACTACACGAGGAAAAAAATATTAAAACAAAGTTGAAAGACTGAAAAACAAAAAGAAAATGTAAGATAGCTCAGAAAAAAACAAATGACTTGGGAAACAGATTGTGAAAAAAACAGTTTAAGAAGCATTAGACTATAAGAATGCCACAAACAAACAAACAAAAAAGAACTTAGGTACCATATTTCAAAAAATCTTAAAAGTAAACTTCCCAAAGATCTTAGAAGTTGAGTGAAAATTTCAGAATGAAAATTCCCAGGAACATTATAAACAAAATTCAGAATTTTGAGGCCAAAACAAAAATTCTGAAAGTAGTTAGAAAGGAAGAATTCAGGTTCTGAGGAGCCACAGTCAGGATCTCCCATGATTTAGCAGCAACTATAAAATATGATATTTCATTAGGCAAAGGATGTAGGCTTCCAGCCAAGAATAACGCACTGAACAAAACTGAGTATAATGCTATACGGGGAAAAGTGGATCTTTAATGAAATAGAGAACTTTCAAGTATTCCTGATGAAAAGGCTAGAATCGTATAGAAATTCTGAAGTTCAAACACGGGATTTAAGAGAAACATGAAAAGGTAAACATAAATGAACAATGATAAGAGACAAAACAAGAATAAACTGCTTCTGTTCAAATATGGGGAGATGATACATGTGTTCCCTATAAACTGTGTCATCAGCAGAGGTCATAGAGGGAGTCTAATTAGACAAGGTCAGAGGAATAGTAAGGAGGCCAGAGTCACTGGCTAGCAGAGTATGTGGAGGGGAGGAAAGTGTAAGAAGATTGGAAAGGTAGGAGGGGACCAGCTGGTGAAGGGCTTTGAATATCAAACAGAGGATTTTATATTTGATTCTGGAAGTGATAGGAAGCCATTGGAATCTATTGACTAAGGAGGTGAAGTGCTCAGATCTGTGTCTTAGTAAGATGAATTTGACAATCTAGTGGAGGATGGACAGAAGTGGGGGAAAACATGAGGCAGAAAGACCAAATCAAAAGCTATCACATAAGTCTAGGTGGGAGGTGATGAGGGCATGTACCATAGTCAAGACAATGTCAGTGGGAGAACTAAAACCCACACAATTTTTATTGACTGCAGTGTCACCATCCCTCCCCATTATGAGGTGGCAAGTTGTCACAATGGATAGAATACTAGACTCTGAGTCAGGAAAACTGGAGTTCAATTCCAGCCCCAGATTCTTACTAGCTAAGTGACCTTCAGCAAATCACGCCACCTCTCTCTTCCTCAGTTTCCTCATTTGTAAAATGGAGGATAATCATAACAACTACTTCCCCAGGTTGTTGCATCAAACAAAATAATATTTGAAGTCCCTTTTCAAACTTTAAAGCACAATAGAAATGCTAGTTATTATTATCACCATCTTCATCATTTATGCTTGTGGTTGATTTATTGAACCCAAGTGTAAGCCTTCACATTTATCCCTATTAAATCTCCTCTTAGAGCCTGGCCAGTCTTCTAGCCTGTCACGGTCTTTCTGTATCCTGTCATGCAGTGGTTTAGTTATCCCTGCTAGCTTTTTGCCAGACGCCAATTTAATATAATGCTCTCCATGACTTCTAAAAGTTTTCCCTGGGTCCTGGGGGAAACCTCACAAAACGAAATGGTGATCTGAATTCAGATAAACTGAAAAATATACTTAGCTTCAGGGCAGCCATGTGGCTCAGTGGATAGAGAGCCAGGCCTAGAGACAAAGTGGTTCTAGGTTCAAATCTGGCCTCAGACACGTCCTACCTATATGATTCTGGGCACTTAATCCCAATTGTACTCTAGCCCTTACTGTTCTTGTGCCAATTCTAAGACAGATGGTAGGGGTTTAATATATATAGAATTATTATTAGGTAAAATATTTATATATAACATATACATATATATTTGTGTGATTTAGTTTCCCGTTTCCTAATTTTACCTGACGCAGTGGATAGAAGTGATCCAAATTATATGTCTGAATAAAAAAGTATTTAATGAGTGCTTACTTAGGTACTAGGTCCTGAGGTAAGCATCAGGGATACATATACAAACGAATGAGACAGTCCTCTTCCTCAAGGAGTTTACATTCTAATTGGGGAAGACAACATACGTAAGGGAGTAGTAGCCAGGGAAGAATGTTTTGGACAAGGAATGATGCTAGGAGTAATCACTGGACTGAAACATCATTCCAGTGTTGATTTTGATTAGTGTTCCCAGAGTTAGAGCTGGAAAAGGGAAAACATGGACTACCCATGGCAGTATGGCATGGAGATGACTGAGAAAAGGGGCATGATGGCCCTGGTTCTAGGCAAGAGAAGGTGAATGCTCACCAGTCCAGAACCCAGAATCATGAGATGGGGTTGGGAGGAACTTAAAGAGTGTATATGTGTATAACTGGAATATATTTGAGTCTTTCAGCCTTTCACTCATTTATATATAAAAAGTATTGTGGTAGATACAGAGTCCTTGCATCAAAAGGGTTTATAATTGAGTTGGGGTGTGTGTGTGTGTGTGTGTGTGTGTGTGTGTGTGTGTGTGTTTGGATGTTTCCTAATGATTCTACATTTAATGTAATTTTTTATATATTATTTCTGTTCTTAGGGCAACTACCTCATTCAGGCCTTCATCAACTTTCATCTGGATGATTGTAATAGACATCTAATTGGTTTTCCTGCTTCCTGTCTATTTCCTCTCCAAAGCATCCTTCGTGCTGCTTCCAAGGCAATCTTCATAAGGCAAAGACATTTCTCACTACATTATTCCTATGCTCAGGTACCTCAATCATTCTCCACTGCATATATAAAATTGCTAAGTTCTCTATCCCTTATGCTTAACCCATTCCCTTGTCTCTGTGCCTTTATTTACTCTGTTTTCCTTTTCAAAGGGACAGCCTCACCATTTCTGTGTGTTGAAATTCTCCCCTTCCTTTAAGGCACATACCACATGCCACTTTCTTCATGAGGTCTTTTAGGAATGTTCTAGTATATCTCAAACTTCTCTTAGCACTTTGTCTTGACTTCTCCTTTGCAGTTATCAGTCTCAGCCTTGTATCAGAGTTATTTGTATACTCTTCATTAAAGCCATAGACATAAACTCTTTGAGAACAGACTCCCAATCACATCTTTGGATCTCTAGTATTTAGCATCGTACCTTGAAAAGAGAAGGTACTTACTGTTGGTTTAATTCATTTATCCACATTGTTTCCTTCCCTTCCCACCATCTTCTCCTCCATTAGATTATAAATTCTTTGAGGGTAGGGTCTGTGCCACACCAGTCTTATCTCTACTGCTTTGCTTATGACAGGAGTTTAATAAATACTTGGTGAACTGAATTAAACTATATTGTGTTTACAGGGAACGGGGCTAAAAAAATGCAATTGGCAGATTTCCCTACCATTTTCCTCTTTAGGCTCCTTTCCATTGGTATGAGTATTAATTAATGTAACTACTGATAGACACACTTAGACTAATTTATGACAACACACAAAGAGATCAGGAGGAAAATTATAGTAAATTTTACTATGGCAAATATGTATATATACATAGTGTATATATATATATATATATGTATATAGTAAATATATATAGCATATATAGTAAAAAGTAAAAAAAAATAAAAAGGGTTTTTTAGGTCTTAAAACTATGCATTTCTTTTTTAAAAATCTATTGAAATTTTTCAAAATTAAACAATTAAAATTTTTAAATCTATACTTATTTTGGTTTTTTAAAATTTAATTGTTTTTTTTGAGTAATGAAGTATTTCTTTCTTCCTCCCACATCCTCTTCTCCAAAACAAAAGAAAAAAGAAAAAACTCTTATAAACAAATGGGATAGCCAAGCAAAATAAATTCTCATACCGATGATGTTAAAATATCTTTAATTCTACATATCAACACGGATGTATTTTATTAACAGACATTTAAGTTGATTCTATCTACATTTAGCGGGGAAAAAGTTCTGTAAGAAACCTGAATTGACCAAAAGCACAAAAAACATCGGAATAAAAAGAATGACAATGAAGCTAGATAGTTTTATAACTGTGGCACTGAGGCTTTCCTGGAAGCCTTGCAAGAGAATTTAAGAAAATATCTACTTTAAGGTATTCAAGAAGTAACAAAAGAACAAGTATTGTTATTAAATGCCAGAACACATTGTACAGAAATATGTCTAAAGTAAATCCCATCTTACTCTGGATTCATGAAGTCACAAAGAGTTTAGGCAGAAGACTGTTGAGCAGAACCCAGAAGTCTATAAAGTACAAAAAGGCCAAAGGCTGAATGGGTCAACCAGAGAATGATGACTCAGACGCAGCAGTAATTAAGATTTCTTGACTGATTCAGACTTTGGCTTCTGTATTGAAGTTGACAACAAGAATACCAATTAGTGCCAAGAATGATGAGTTTTCCCGCATGGGGTGCTGTCCATTAGAGATGGGCCTGAGATCACTATTACATTTCATAGAGACCACCAATAGTGATCAACTAGTCCAGATTTAAACCAATGACCTATGATAAAATGCTTCATATCTTGTTACCAGGCTTTGGAGCCATCTGGTTCCTAAATATGTAGACTCCCAAATCATCTAATGCCAAGGGGCTAAACATAGCTAAAGGATTTAAAATATAATCTGATCTGACAACCCAGGTATCAAACAGACTAACTTTGGCTAAATTAGTCAAGTGGTGACAAATAACAGGGCAGTATATCCACACTAGAATACATGCTTTCTTTACGAATAGTTGAGGTTATGTGTAAATATCTTTCATCCAACAGGATCTAAAGACAGTTTTTAGAAGAGGCATGGTATTTGGATTATAAGGGGAAGACTGCAGTTAAGGTAAGTGATTTGAAGAAGAGAGAGATCTAGGGAAGTTAGCAGTGCCATTAGAAGAGATGGAAATTTTATCATCTTATTACATTCCTTCAGCTTGTGGTAGAATGTTACTAAGTACACATAAACATCACATAGGATTTCAATATACTTAGTTTTTGTTGTTATGAGGATGACATAGAGCTTAAGTAGACGCAAAGTACAAGGCTCGTTTTTTAAAAATTTATGATTTTCTGAGTAATTCATTTTATTAATGACATTATTATTGCTACAATTTGTATTTTAAAACTTTTTATTGTCCCTTTATTAGTTATTCCTCACTAGAGCCATGTGAATAGTCCTACTTTAATATTTTGATTTTATAGACAAGTACATTCAAATATAGGTGGGGTTAAAATCCCTGTTTAGAGTCACAAAGTAGCTCAAAGGTAGAAGTGAAATTGAGAGTGTATATTTTCATCTAATGTAATAGTTCTTCAATTTGTGTTTGTTTTGTTGAGCTTTTTTGGTACAATGGTATTATTAATGTCACAAATTTCAAATCTGTCTTTATTTTTATAAATGAATTTTCCTTTCTCTCTCCTTGGAGCAGGATTTTAGAATCCTACTGAGAGGCAGAGCTATAGAAGATTAGGTGCCCACTACCTAGTGAAAGAGATCTTCAGATAAAATTTTAAAGGCAAATTCAGTTAAGGAGAAGTAGAAAGAGATTCTAGATTATGGACCATTGTAGTAAGATCGCTTCTTTCTTTGGCCATTCTTTTTTTTTTTTTTTTTTTTTTTGTTAGACCCTTAACTTCTGTGTATTATTGGCTCCTGGGTGGAAGAGTGGTAAGGGTGGGCAATGGGGGGTCAAGTGACTTGCCCAGGGTCACACAGCTGGGAAGTGTCTGAGGCTGGATTTGAACCTAGGACTTCACATCTCTAGGCCTGACTCTCAATCCTCTGAGCTACCCAGCTGCCCCCCCTTTAACAATTCTTGGTAACTAGTTGCTTTGTTACTGAAGGAGTTAAATTCTGCCATTACTCCCTAAATTTGATGCCCTGAACAAAGCCCTGATGAACCTGCCCTAGTTAAGATTCTTTTGGAAGGGAATTAAAAGATTATTTACTATAACTCACTCCTTGTATAGACTGAAGAAATTGAGGTCCCAAGAAATGAAGTGACTTGCCTAGGATCTGCACAGTAAAGTGTAGAGCCAGTCTTCTAGTTCAAAATTCATTACTATTTCCACTACACCATGATGCAGGTCACAAGCAAATACTCTAAAAATGAAATACCTTAGTTTAATTTATCCTATTTTACCACTATGTGAAAGGTTCTAATAAAAAATGCAGAGTAAAATCTGATTTCCAAATAATATGGTCTCAGACATCTTATAATCGTAAAGTACTATATGATTATGGGGCAGTTATATGGGGCAGTAGGTAGAGTGCTGGGCCTGGAATCAGGAAGATACATCTTCCAGAGTTCAACACATACTATAGCTGTGTGACCCTGGGCAAGTCACTTAACCGTTTGCCTCAGTTTCCTCATCTGTAAAATAAGCTGGAAAAGGAAATGGCAAATTACTCCAGTATCTTTACTAATTACCTGTAATACATTTCCACTCCAGTTTTCCCAAGTTATATGATCCAACTTATCTCCCTCTCTCCCTTCCATTCCCCATTTCAGTGCTGGCAGATTATTTGATCTGGGTTATACATATATTATCACCAGTATTTTACCAAGAAAACCCTAGGAGTCATGACTGAAATGACTGACCAACCATAATAACAACAATACTATATGATTATTAGTCATTATTAGTAAAGTACTTTGGAAAGTTAAAGTACTATACAAAGGTACGTTAAAACATTTGGAACGCGCTGTAATGCTGCTGCTGATGTCTCTATTACCTTTCTTTTAAAGCTATTCCTTCTGCTTTCCAAAAACACTCATAAAAGAGTTAGTAGGCTTTTGTTTTCATCTGAATAAAAGAGTTCCTGATAGGAGGAAACTATTTGTCTAATCTATTGCAGAAGAAAAATATTCTAAAAAGATTCTAATGAATCTATTATAACCATAATTCCTAATTCCATATTCATTCATTCATTTACTCATCTATTTGATAACTATTTTTTGGGTGCCTACAATGGATAAAGCACTGTATGGAGAAATAAATACAAAATTTGGGACCCTGTCTTTAAGAAGCCTTAATGTGTCCAAACACTACCAAATAACTATAACAATGTAAAATAGTATCAGTTGGTCAAAAGAGTAACAAAGTGTTATGAAAGGTCAGAAGGGAAAAGGAAGTATCCAAGATTATAGCACAGAAAAATTACAACCATTACCAAAAAAAAATTTATTAAGTATCTAATTATATGTGGTGCTGTCCTAGAATATCACTGAACTAGAGAGCCTTTGCAGTTTCTTCCAACTCTATGGATTCCAAGTCCATGAGTCTATGAAATCACAAGGAAATAGCCTATGTGTGCATTCCCAACCTAAAGAACCAAGACTACAACAGTTTAATTTACTAAGAAATCAAGTTGTTAGATGCAACAAATTATTACAAACTTTTCAATTTTTGCCTCTGATTCATCTTAAAAAGAAGTAGGATAGGAGTAGCCAATGCTAAATCGATGAATAAAAGATGTGGCTTTCCTCTCTCCTTACTTCACAGCACCTCTCTCAAGTCACTTTGCCCACCTTTGATTTAAAAGTTCCTATATCCCACAGAATTTGGATATTCTAGCTCTGAGGACTTAAGCCTTACAAATAGAATTGCAGGAAGGGGAAAGCCTCATCATGCTTACTATTAATGGAAAGCCATAAAATCAAAATGAAATAGAAAGCACAAAAACAAGAGGAAACGAAGTGGAAGGGATAAAAATAAATAATGAAAGAAAACAGGAAATAATTAAGAATTCTTATCTATTACATCACATATCTTCATATCGTATGTATTTAATATATCACAGATACAAGAGTGAGCATTGGGAAAATTTTGGGCAGGTTTACCATCGTTGGCTACAGAAATGTCAATGAGACCCCTTCCCATCTACTAAAGCACCCCACCGTCCCTTTCTGATTCTAGTTTTAGTATTCTGTGCACTATTTATGCTCAAATTGCCTTTTTACTCTGCATCCTCTTTATTGACACCTCTTTTAACACTTTTCTCAAGTCTCTGAGGCAATTCTGTACTTCCTTCCTCATTTAGTACCCATCCAAAGCAACAGCCTCCAAACCCCAACCTCTAGAATTAGGGCTATTTCTTCCTGAGTAAGGAGAAGGGGATCCAAGAAAAGATATGCCCCATCCCTCTGTCATCTTATTTCCTAGGTTCTCACTTTCCATGGCAATTTTTGCAATCAGTTTTCTCCAGGTTCTAAGAAGGAGCAAAGAGACTTTCTTGCTTTACTTTACTTAGCTTTCAATCTAGATCTGAAAGTGCCAGAGGGCATAGGCTGTGGCTTACCTGGGCAGTGGTACCAGTGAGGACTTCCCCTTGCTCCTGCTAAAGAGAATTCCTCTACCACCTAAACCAGGATGTAGGTCTCTTACCCACTAACTGAAGGCAGTAAGGGCTACCGTGGTGAATTGCACTCCCTTCCTGCTAATTTTAGGCTGCCTCCTCACACTGCTGCCATGAGTATCAGAGCATATGGCTCCCCTTGGAGTGGCTATTTTCTCCCATGAGCCTCATTTGTTTATTTTTGCCCTTCATCCTGATCTATGAGGCTAAGCTATTTCATATAAACAAGGGAATGCTGGGTTTTAAGATTTCTACTATGTAGATTTGATTAAGTACCAAGGTGAAAATTTAAAAGTGGGTTCTAGTTTAATCCTACAGGATTCTAATTTGTCCAGCAGGTAGACTTCCAAGTCTTTTCTGGGAAGCTTGTGGATAAATCACTGTAATAGATAGTCAGTAAAATTAGAATATGTGATCATTGCTATGTCAAAATGCACAGCGATTGTACAATGCATATGAGTCTATTTCCTGAGTGGTCCCATAGAGGCCAAGGTGATCATAAATTAACTACAGCTTCAAGTAAGTGTTAGTTGTCTGAGAAATTGTTCAGAAAGATTAAGTGAATTATTGGCATACGAGGTTCCACAGCTAAATGGTATCTGAGGCAGCAAATCCAGGATAGCTCTATGTTTAGTATTCTATCTATTAAGCAAAGTGTTTCTCATATGAGTATTCAAAGCCAGAGAAATATCTTTCATGAAGTCCTTATGAAAATTCATACAAAAACAGTGGTTATTGACTGACTGATCCACTCCATTAATATTTATTATGAAATTATGTAAGGAAGATTTCTAGTTAAGATGATGATATGAAGGGGCAGTGGACAGTCAGGAGGAACTGGGTTCAAATCTTTCCTCAGACAATGCCTTAGAAAAGGATACTTGTATCTATTCTAAGACAGAAGTTAAGGAGAGTTAAAAAAAAAAAAGATGGCTATTTGAAAAAACTCTAGCAAAGATCCAAAAAAAGGCACTAGCTTAAATAATGATCAAGAAATAAAAATAAATAAACAATGAGCTCTTTCATACGGTCTACAAAATTACAGTCAGAAACCTGAGGGCACTAGGAAAAGAGACCTGTCAGGAAAGCGGGTGCTAGCTCAGGAGAAAAAAGAAGTCAATTATCTGACCAGTATCACTCCAGAGGCACTTGAAGCCTGAAGAATGTTTTTTTCCAGGGACCAGAGACCCCTAGATTTCCCTGATGCAGAAGCTCATTAGGAGAGGTCAGAAGTCCAATGGAGTCTGCCTGAAGATACACCTTGGAGCAGGCAGTGCTTTGATCTTTGATTCAGATGCTTCAGAGGGATCTGAAAACCACAGCAATCTGACCCAGAATTCCAGCATGGGAGCTGAAATCCAGCAGCACTTTAAACCACCAACTCAGTGTCCAGAAGCCTGCAGAACTCTGATCCAGGAAGACCCAGGAATATCTGAAACCTGCTAGTATTTTTTAGCACAGAAACAGCAAGTGCAAATTGAAGAAAACACTGACCTATATGAATATTACAGAATGTAGTGAGCAGAACTGGAAGAACAATTTATATTACAACAGACAGTACTCACTGACTCTCACTTTAACTGAAAGCCTAATCTAAAGCATCAGCTTTGTACTATATCTGTTGTCTGAGCCCCTTGCTCACTATAGCTGGAATGACTGATCGCTAGTTGGGCAAAAAAGGTGATTATTTTTTTAAATACCAAATTAGTTTTAATTTTTTTGGTGTATATTTTGTGCTAATGTTTCAATTAACAAACATTTATCTTCTCTCCTACCTTCCCCAAGGAATAAAAGAAAACATTTGTAAGAATTAGGCATAAACAAGCAAAGCAAATTCCATATTGAACATGTCCAGAAATGTACATCTCATTCTGCACCTTGAATCTATCAGAGAAGGCGGGGAGCATGCTTTGTCATCATCATTACATCAATAGGGTTTTTAAATCTTTTGAAGTTGTTTGTCTTCGTAATTATGATTTAAATTGTTCACTCGGTTCTGCTCAATTTACTTTGGTTTTTATATTCTCCCTATGTTTCTCTGAAATCATTCCTTTCATCGTTGCTTATAGCACATCAGTTTTCCATTACATTCATATTCCCTAATTTGTTTAGCCATTTCTGATTTAATGGGTGTCCCTTTAGTTTCCAGTTTCTGGCCACCATAAAAAAAGATGTTATAAATATTTTCATATACAGGTCCATTTTCCTCTTTCTTTGATTTCTTTTGGTTGTAGGTCTTGTAGTAGTATCTGCAGGGTCAAAGAATATGCATAATTTAGGGACTCTTAGGGCTTAGCTTTAAATGGCTTTCCAGAATGGCTGAACCAATTCAGGACTCCATTAAGAGTGCATTAATTCGGCCGGCCTTTCATGTCCCTTCCAACAATTGCCATTGGCTATTTTGTCATCTTTGTTCATGTGATGGTGTTGTGTATGGGGAACTTCAGAGTTGTGTTAATTGGTGTTTTTCTTATTATTGATGATTTAGAAGCCTTTTTAATGTGGTTGTTGATAGCTCACTTTTTTTCTTTTAAAAATAGACTATACCCTTTGTTGATTCATCTATTGTAGACTGGATCTTGTTCTGATCTATTTGAATCAGTTCCCAATGTAGCTTCAATATTAAGCTTTTGGCAGAGAAACCTGATGTAAAGATTCTCCCTGTGCCACTCCCCGCTCCCCTGCCCAAGTTAGTGATTTTCTTTCTAATTCTGACTGCTGTTGGTTTTATTTGTACCAGAGCTTTTCAATTTTTATGTAATAAAAATTGTGCATTTTATCTCTTGTGGCCCCTTTATCTCTTCTTTGGTCAAGTACCCTTCCCTTAGCCACAGTTGTAAAAGGTATCTTGTCCTCTGATCTTATCATTTCTTTATAATGTGACCTTTTATATCAAGATTATGCATCCATTTGGAATATATTATGGGACTCGGTGTGAGATCTTAGACTAAACCTAATGTCTACCCAGCTACTTTCTGGTTTTCCCAGTAGTATTATTGAATCCTTAGCCCAGTGTTTGGTGTCTTTAGACTCCTGAACACCGCTTTTATGGAAGGAGGAACAGCTGATCTCTTCCCTCTCCAAATTCTATAATTATGAGTTGCGAATTGAAACCATTATCCTACAGAGTAACTCATAAGAAGCAGAGGCAAATTCTGCTTTGTAATTACTGAAATATTTAATAATGACCTATAATGACTAAGGAGTTATGATAAGTGAGAAGACAATGACACACACATATAAAAAGTTAGATACGTCACATCTTCCCATGCTAGACTATAAATCGCATAAGGACTATATTTTAATTTAATTAGCTATTTCCACTAGTGCCTGGCATCCTGCTTTGCTTCAAAGGCCTGGTAAATGGCAAATTTACAAATAGAGTCTTAAGTGACAAATGAGTAGTACCTCAAAACTGCTTTGGGTTCAGAGGAGACCAAGATCACTGTGGGCAGTGAGGAGTCTGGAAAGCTTCAGGGAGGATAAATAAATAGGACTTGAACAGGCAAAGAAAAAAGAACATTAAGGCAACAGAAGTGACCAAAGGCCAGAAGGCAGGAATGAAAGTGTATTGCTTCAGGAACAGTAACTGACCAGCCTGGTTACAGCAGGGGATTCATGTAGGGCAGTAGTAGGGTCAATGATTGAGAAGCAATTTGGAATCAGTTTGTAGAGGCTTTGAGTGATAACTTATATAAGAGTGAAGGAGATAAAGAAGTCTCCAGAGAAGCCACAAGATGAAGAAATTTCCAAGTGGACAATAGCTAAACATGCAAAGAAGAAAGGTTTTATTTGCATAATAAACCTGAATTTTTAAAATGTTTTCATTAATCAGAAGAAAATCTTATATTTGCTAATCATGTTGGTTACTAAAGAAAGGCCTTGAGAAAAAATGAATCCTTTCTCTTTATTGTTTTCTCTAATATGTATTCAATCTATGATTAGATAACCTAAATCCAAATCTGTAGAAAATTAATCCCCTTTTGATTATCTTAATGTTTATGTTTCTCAGCCCTTGACACTATTTGATAGCTTACTAGATCTATTGGGGAGGTGGAGAAGTTTAAAGCAGCCCCTCTGGAAGTGAGAATTTTAGCATACTGTATACTATTTTCCTTAAAAGATTAAACTGGTGGGGGGCAGCTGGGTAGCTCAGTGGATTGAGAGTCAGGCCTAGAGACAGGAGGTCCTAGGTTCAAATCTGGCCTCAGACACTTCCCAGCTGTGTGACCCTGGGCAAGTCACTTGACCCCTATTGCCCACCCTTACCACTCTTCCACCTATGAGCCAATACACAGAAGTTAAGGGGTTAATAAAAAAAAAAAGATTAAATTGGTGAACATGTCTGTTCAAAGTTAATAGTATAATTCTAACAAACCTCTTCATAGACTTGTGTTTATTTGCAAGGAATTTTTCTCCTTCTTTTAAACTGAAGTGAAAACATTCAGCTCAAATTGCATGACATTTTTTCTTGGACAAACATTTCCGTCGTGTTAATATGCTTAAATTGTCTCTGGGGAATGTGAAGGTGGCAACTATAATTTCTCTTCTAGGAATGCTCTGTCCCTTCCTGGTCATTCTTGCTTAAATATTTTCCTTGAGGCTATCAGATCTCATATTGAGATTATAAGAACACATTGCTCAAATGCTAATGAAAATCTTCCCATAAAAATGTTAGTATTTTATCTATTTCTAGCGGTCAGCATGTCATCTTTTTCATTTTGGCTAAGGAAGTGGACAGCCAAATTTTTACTAAGTTTGCAAACAGGTAGTACATATAAGAGCTTTCTGTGTCCTAAAGGCATCAAGGGAAAAGTAAAATGTATTTTCTCTCAGATTTCAGGGCAGAATTTTTCACATTCTATCCCCATCCTTTTTAAAACTTTACTTCCTGCCTTAATATAAATTCTAAAACAGAAGATCAACAAGGGCTAGGCAAGTGGGGTTAAGTGATTTGCCCAGAGTAGCAAAGCTATTAAGTGTCTGAGGTCAAATTAGAACCCAGGTCTTCCCAATTCCAAGCCTGCTACTCTGTCCACTGTGCTACTTTGCCTGTTTACATCTACTGTGCAACATTCACAAGATGTATAAAACTGGCTTCCACATCAGGCATCAAGCTTCAGGAACATATTATGCATTGTTTTAATATTATGCATCCCATTGCAAAATAAGAAATAAGAGCCTCAGAATAATAAGCAAAGTTTTTTAATATAATTTGGCCAGTTAATTAATGAGTGTCTCAGGTGATACTGCTGTAAATAATACTTGGACAAAGTGACTGTAATTAAAGTTTATACTGGTTCTATATCAATTTGAGAAGAGGAACTTTTAGGAAAATTTAGGTCTCAACACGTATTTAAACCTAAACAACCATTTGATTATTTATACCATTTGAAGTCTCATAATACTGTTAAGAAACCCTGGAATAGACCCTTGTCCAAGGAATGAAATAAAGTGACCTAAATATGTTTTATTTCATATTACTAGTAGGGAAATTAAGACTTTCCATCTTCAAATGCTTTATTTATTTATTTTTAAACCCTTATCTTCTGCTTAGAATTAATACTAAGTATTGGTTCCAAGGCAGAAGAGTGCTAAGGGCTAGGGAATTGGGGGTAAGTGACTTTCCCAGGGTCATATAGCTAGGGAGTGTCTGAGTCTAAATTTGAACCCAGGACCTCCTCTCTTTAGGCATGGCTCTCTATCCAATGAACCACCTAGCTTCCCCCTTGAAATGATTTCATAAAGCTACTTGACCCTAAGTAGGCAGCAACTGGATAAATCCATATACTATTGAGATGTATGTCTGAAGTGGCATCAAAAGTTGTTTCCTCCTCTTTGCATATATTGTAAAACTTACTGTTCTTCAAGAGAACAAAATTTCTGCAGTCTGATATTACAAATATTATAGTATTGTTACTTACATGTTTTAATACTGATATGTTTGATATTCATCGATGTCTATTGAATATCCTTGCAGTGAGAAGCTTCTTGATTTTACAGTGTAGGTAATACTACTGTTGAATAATTAAATTTGTAATATTCAGGTTTTCAATTCTGATTCTTCTCTTCAACAAATCACAATGAATTTCTCTTTTCAGTGGGGAAATGACTATAATAATGGCACTTTGGATCCAAATACATGAACATATCCCCACATGCTGGCCAAGAGACTCATTACATCTGATTTTTCAGCTTAGTCTGCTAAAATGTCCCTTGAATAATGGGAATATGAAAAGAAATGAGAAGAAGATAGCTATAGGAAAGGCAGTAATCTCAAAACTTGCTTCCATGAATGTTAGTTTTCCAGAATGGAATGTTGAGAAAGAAATAAAATTAGAAATTATGCCTTCAAGGATAATTGATTCAGATAGCCAACCTACATTAATACTACATTTAAAATAATAATTGTTGTGATTATGGGATAATAGCATAATGAATAAAAGGCAACTTACTAAAATTATATGTTGATTTTAAGTAGCTGTGGTTTTTTTTTTTTAAGTTCAAGATGAGGACATGGTTGATATTTAATTCTTCCCAGAGATTTACTGATTAGTTGTCTTTTGTTTTGGTTTTATAAATATACAGAGAGAAGATGATAGAAGGATTATAAATTGTGGAAGGAGAGAGGGGAAAGCAAAGGAAAAGAATCATAAAATTAGAATATTTTTAGATCAAGAAAGGACCTTAGACGTCTTCTAAACCACCATTTCCAGATGAGGAACTGGAGACCTAGAAAAGTAATGAGACTTACCCAAAGTTAAAGTCAGTAACAGAGCCAGAACTTGAAGGGAAGTGTTCATTCTTCTGGTCGAGTGCTCTTAGAAGAAAATAAGGTGAGGAATATGGAGCTAAAGGAGGTGAGCAGAGCTGCAATACATAAATAAAAGTTGGCTGGGAAAATTCCCATGATTATCAAAGCCAATAAATTGATTTTCTAGTAGGGAGACTGTCGTTGTTCATTGTTCCTTTTCTCTTCAAGTGTTCAAGATAAATGTTATCTCAAGGGGCTCCAAGATAATGCCTTTGCAATACTCTAGCTCTGGATTTCAGAATTACACTGTGCTCCAAATTGCTTTAAGAAACTAAAAAAAAAAGATAAAGGGGAATTGCTTTCAAGAGTTGCTATGGATAAAATATTCCTCACTAGGAAGCCACCTAATGATAAGCTTCTCTGAACTTATATTAGATGATATTCCAACAAGATATGGTACATCAACAGGCCCATAGACAGATCTGGTCAACTTGGTAGAACCTACCAGAATAAGCACTTTGCTGGCAGAGCCTTAGAACCTGGATCACCTCCTGGCCATAAGAAGACAGATAATAGAATATTAGTGGAGGATTTTCAAAATGCAATTAAATAAGGGCTCAATGGACAGAGAGCCAGGTGTAGAGATGGGAGATCCTGAGTTCATATCAGACCTCAGATACTTTCCAGCTGTGTGACCCTGGGCAAGTCACTTGAATCCTAATTGCCCAGCCCTTACTACTATTCTGTCTTGAAACCAACCAATACTTAGAATTAATTCCAAGACAGAAAGTAAGGGTTTAAAAAATGCAATTAAATTGTGTATTTTATACAATTATATACAATTGTGTCTGTTTACATGTGTTAGTTAAACCCAATTTTCTTCTGATTCTGCTCACTGGTGGATTCCTGTACAAACTAGTGTTTATTAAGGTGCACATATTCTTTAATACTTCTTTTTTTTTTTTTTTTAAACCCTTACTTTCCATCTTAGAATCAATACTGTGTATTGGTTCCGAGGCAGAAGAACAGTAAAGGTTAGGCAATGGGGGTTAAGTGACTTGCCCAGGGTCACCCAGCTAGGAAGTGTCTGAGGCCAGATTTGAACCCAGGACCTCCTGTCTTTAGGCTTGGCTCTCCAACCACTGAGCAACCCAACTGCCCCCTCATATTTAATTCTTAATACTCATACACTTTAAAAGAAGACTGATACCCCATGCTCTAAGAACAATTGGTTTATTTTAGTTCCAAAGCAAAGTGGCGACCAGCAATGAGTTATTTTAATGCACACACATATAAAAAGAATCCAAAGACAAAAAAAAGGCAATAATCAAAATGATATTCCTTTATGCTGCTATTATTTTCCCAACAGAAGACTGTGTTCTATAGGTAATGCATTTTAGGTTCAAGTTGATCACTGGTTTAACCTAGACTGTTGATATACTAACATTAGTTATATAGTATCAAAGCCTATGTAAGGAAAAGTTGAATAAAGTCCACTTTTTCCCTTGTGATTTTTTGGGAAAAAATCTAGCAAATTGGAAAATAAGAATTCTGTTGACAGTTCAAATATTCCAGACAGCTGATTGAGCCATTTAAAAATTTTGCTTCAGTGTTAAGGATGTCATATACAAATCTTGTATGGATGCCAGGTGTCCTTATACAAAAACCCCCTTCATCCTTGGCATATAAGGACTTTCTCTCCTAAGTCGGATTCTGTACTTACATTCTAATTTTTGTGGGCCTTTAATTCCCTAATAAAACTATCTTAAAGAATCGCTGTAAGGCAGAGTTAATTGGGTATAGGGCAGTGATGGGCAAACTACGGCCAGCAGGCCAGATGCACCCCCTAAAACGTCGAAAGAGTTGCCTTAGAAACAGACTGACAGATGAGCATTTCCTTTCCTTTGGGCCCCCTCTTTAAAAAGTTTGCCCATCACTGGTATAGGGGAATGTATTAGGTTAGGTTTGGAATCTGAAGATTTGTGAATTGACTTAATTATTTCTTAATATCTATGTATCCTTAGTTACCTTTCCTGTACAGAGGAGTTAGACTATCACTAAAGTTCCTTCCTTTGGTAGTGAAGGAATAAATTTAGGTTCTCTCATGGAAATAGGATTTTTTTTTGGTTTTCTTGAAGAAGTGACAGAAACTATACTTTAGCTAGATGGGAAACAAAGAGGCTGTCTTAAGTTTTTGGGTTTTTTTTAAACCCTTAACTTCCATCTTAGAATGGATGCCAAGTATTGGTTCTGAGGCAGAAAGAATGTTAAGGTCTAGGCAACTGGAGTTAAATGACTTGGTCACACAGCTGGGAAGTGTCTGAGGCCAAATCTGAACCCAGGATTATGGGTCTTTCCCCATTGGCTCTCAATCCATGGAGACACCTAGTCACCCTGAGACTAGTTCATCTAACTTCATAGAAACAGTAGACTCTCACTTTCAGTGAACTTTCTTAGCTTCTGTTAGAAATAGGCAATGGTGCTATTATAGGTAGTTAGGAAAACAAAATATCTTTTAAAAAAAAAAGGACCAGGCAGTGGTAGCACAGTGGATATTCAAAGGATGGTCAGATACTTCCTTGGTGTGTGACCCTGGGCAAGTCAATTTGCCTCATTTGCCTCAATTTTCTAATTTGTAAAATGGGGATATTAGCACTCACCTCACGGGATACTGTCATATATTAAGTACCACAGAAATGTTAGCTATTATTATTCCACAGCCTTCCCCTTCTCTGGAACAGTCTAACATTCACATGCTGCTTTAAGTTGACCAAGCACTTAATATAAATTTCATTTGATTCTCACAACAATCTTGTAAGGGAGGTGCTATTTTGATCCCCATTTTGGCTTAGGAAATGGATATTTTTTCAAGCTGGATTCGGAGTCATAGGCTGCTGTCACGTCTGACTCTTTGTGACCCCATTTGGAGATCTCTTGGCAGAGATCTTAGAATGGTTGGCCATTTCCTTCTCCAGCTCATTTTACAGATGAGGAAACTGAGGAAGTGTATGAGGCTGGATTTGAACTGAGATGAGCCTTCCTGCCTCCAGGGCCCGTGTTTCTTTCCCTGAGCCATCATATGAGCATGCACCTGTTTATATTCCAGATCCGTATATGCGCAAACACGGATTTGTACATTTGTACAAAAACTGGATTATACACGACAACATTGTTCTATGAAACCCCGAATTTACCCATCTTCAAGAAACTTCCTGCCTGACCCTCGTCTCAGATTGAACAATCCTCCACCAAGCGGCCAGAGCCCCGAATAGATGAGTTCCCTTTTTGGTTTGTCTTACTGCGCCTGGGCAGCTCCCAGATCTCCTAGTCTCGGGCTACCTCCTCTCTCCCCAGCCTCCGAACAGCCAGTCAGTCCTTCCTTTCCCGGACTTCTCAAAAGGTGAAGACCGTGAGCTCTTCCGCTGGGTGGGCATTCCCATCCTCAGTAATTCCCCGGGCTCTGAGAGCCCGGGGGGGTCTGGGAGGAGGATACGAGAGCCTTCCTTGTGCCGACTGTGGGTACGGGCTCTCTGGGGACTGCGCAGGTGGGTCTGTGTAGTGTGGGTCGGGGCGGGGGGCGGTAGAGCTAGGTGTGACCATGTGCTGTGTTTGGGCGATTCTGGGCCGAGGCCGTAAGTGCTTCTCCTCCCCGGTGGTTGCTCGGGAGGCTCCGAGTTCTTCCAGGCAGATTTACAGGACCTTAAACAGAGATTAGGGCATCTATATTCCCCAGCAGCCCCTCCCCCAAGAAATAAAAGGTTAACTGCCCCGAGAGGGTGGAGGCTTCGTCTACACAGCACGTGGGCGGTGATTTCCCAGATAAGTCGGGGAAGAAAGCATTTCCTAAATCTCGAAGCGCTGGAGGAAGATCTCTCCACGGCCAGACTGGCACTTTCCCCCTCAGAAATCTCAAGTAGTCTCTGGAGCCACCTGGGTTCAAAAGTCGTACCGATGCTTAGGGCCCGGCGTGGCTTTGGGCAATCCACTTCTCAAAAACAAAAAGTGTTATGGGCGGTCAATCCCTCTCCGGACTAGCGCTAAGACCCAGGGACCGACAACACCCGCCTCCGGATTCGGTCTCTAGGACCCATTTTCTGGCGCGGAGCAAGAGCGGGCGTGACGACGCATGCGCCTGGGTGTCCTCGGGCTGGACCCTCCTACTGAGGAGGACAGCCTCCCGCGCAGGCGCGTTGTGGCGAGAAAGTGGGCGGGAGCGCGCTCCTCCGCTCACTTCCGCCCGGCCAGGGCCTTGGCCCCTCCCTCCCTGGCTCTCCTCCCCCTCTGTCCCTCCCCGGACTCCCCGCCCCTCTCCCTCCTAGCCCTGCCCTTCTCGCCACTCCCTCCTCCTTCCCTCCCTCCCCCTTCTCC
>NC_058131.1:700501227-700565510 GCF_016433145.1 Gracilinanus agilis
CTCTCCACGGCCAGACTGGCACTTTCCCCCTCAGAAATCTCAAGTAGTCTCTGGAGCCACCTGGGTTCAAAAGTCGTACCGATGCTTAGGGCCCGGCGTGGCTTTGGGCAATCCACTTCTCAAAAACAAAAAGTGTTATGGGCGGTCAATCCCTCTCCGGACTAGCGCTAAGACCCAGGGACCGACAACACCCGCCTCCGGATTCGGTCTCTAGGACCCATTTTCTGGCGCGGAGCAAGAGCGGGCGTGACGACGCATGCGCCTGGGTGTCCTCGGGCTGGACCCTCCTACTGAGGAGGACAGCCTCCCGCGCAGGCGCGTTGTGGCGAGAAAGTGGGCGGGAGCGCGCTCCTCCGCTCACTTCCGCCCGGCCAGGGCCTTGGCCCCTCCCTCCCTGGCTCTCCTCCCCCTCTGTCCCTCCCCGGACTCCCCGCCCCTCTCCCTCCTAGCCCTGCCCTTCTCGCCACTCCCTCCTCCTTCCCTCCCTCCCCCTTCTCCATCCGGGTCGCTGGGTCTGGCTCGGGACTGGACGGCGGCGGCGGTGGCTGCGGCTCGGGCCCCTCTCCTCTCTCTTCCCTCTACTGCTCGTCGCCCCCCGCACTCCCCCTCCCCCCCGCGCCCGCGCAGCCCGGGGAGGGACCTACGAAAGTTTCCCGTCAGCCGCGGGCGGCGACAGCGACGTCGGAGGAGCGGCCTCGGGCCGGGCCGGGCCCCGCGCCCTGGGGCTCTGCCGCCCTCCCCTGTGGAGCCGGGTGAGTGAGGGCGGCCTCAGTGGTGGGGGAGGGATCTGGGGCCGGACAGAGGCCGCGGAAACCCCCTCCCCCCAATCTCCGCCTTCTCCCGGGGCCTCCGTTTCTACCACTGTGAAACGCGGGGCCAGCCCCGAACCTCGGAGGTCCTTCCGCCTTGTTTTCCATCGAGGACTTCTGGGAAAGTCACTCCACTTTTCCGGGGTCCCTTTGGCGAACCCCCTGCCCCCTGCCCTGGGCTAGGAGCCTCTTCCCCTCCTGAACTCAGTGTCCCCCACCTTGGTGAAGGGAGGGTCCTGGCCAGCGTCTCTTCGAGGTCCCTGAGGGAATGTCTCTAGGTGGGCGGCTCACCTCTAGCATCTCCTAGTGTGAAAGGACCTTTTCTAGTCCTAAACCGGTGCGCTTTTCTGGACAATGTGGACCGCGGGGGTCTTGGCGAGCTTTGTGTGATAGGAGACCAGGCTCAGCCTTTTTCGAGACTCAGTTTCTCCCTCTGTAAGCAGGAGGGGTGGGCTTTGATGGTCCCCAAGCCCTCTGCCTCTCTGAGCCCAATGATATTTCCTGGACCATTGAGGGCAGTCCATGTGGGCCTCCTCCCTAGACGACTAAAAGATGTTCAGAGTCCCGGCGAGATATGTAGCCCTCGATCTGACCTTGTTCTGCTCCCCATTGGGTGAGGCCCATGGACGAGCCTCTCCCTAAGGCTTCCAGTCCCTAGTCCCATGGTGTGGGCTCTGCCTTCATGGGCAAGTGCCTCAACTCCTCAGCCTCAGTTTCCACTTCTGGAAAGTGAGGGATTTGATTTACCGGCCCCAGCCTGCGGTCTGTTGACTTAGAAATGAACACTATCCATGTTGTTTTGTGTTTTTATTTATAGTGTTAAACATTACCTAATTACATTTTATCTAGTTGGGATTTTGCTCAGTTTTACCAGAAGCTTGGGGCCAGGAGTTTGACACCTGGTCCAGATATCTAGTGCTAAATTAACATGATGGCCCTCTTTGAACAAACCACTTAGAAACTTCGCTTTTTTTATAGAATGAGATGACTCGTATAAGTGATCTCTGAGGACCTTTCCAGCTCTTTAAAGTATATGGCTCCCAGGGTCGGGGTGGTGATGGTGATGTTGCTGCCTTGTTGGCTGATTTCCCCAGTTGGTTTGGCCCTCTGTGGTTCGGTGTGTATTGACCCTTCCCTCACCCGTTCCAGTCTTCCCACGTTGTTATTATTCAGGGTAACAGGCTTTGAGAAAGATAAAAAAAGCTGCCTCTCGCACTTGATTTGTGCTGCAAAAGAGACAAAGACATTTGCCACCTTCATTCCCAATTTTTGTTTAATTTAAGATCCATAATCATTCCACACATCTTCCAAATAAAAGAGTAATGCCAAGTTCTCTTTTAATGACTTGTAAAGAGTAGGCTTTAATCCCCTGAAAGGGTATGTCATAGAGACTCAGCAGCAATCTATACTCGTTTTGGATATAGGGAAACTGGCCTGGAAACTTGGCAGGGTAGCCCTGAGTGAGGAATGGAGCTGACTAAATGCTGACTTCCTGTAAATGGAATGATTTACTAATGCAGTGTCTTTAAGAAATGCTGCCTATTTAGCTATATTGGGCTCCTCTTGTTAATCTGTCTTTACAGCAAAGGAATAATCATTGAACTGGAAAGTTCCAGGGATTTCACCACCAGTGTAAACTATTAGTGTCCCTTCCCCCTCTGTAATCCTAGAAAAGTTGACTGTGCCTGCATTATTTACTTTTAAAAAAATCAATCTTATTAGACAGAGAAATTTTAGTTTTATTGTGCATGGAAAATGTTTATTAGGAAAGACTATGAGTTTAAATTGCATACATTTTTAATATTTGAAAGTTTGTGTCATCATTTTCATTTTAAATTTAACCTTAGAATGAAATGGAAATACATTTTAAAAATACTTATTTGGGTTTGATAATAGGACATTATTATGAGTTATTTCCCTACTGCCTTATAAAGTAAAATTATTATGAATACCTAGGAAAGTTTTTAAAATTAAGGAACAGTCTTATCATTGTTTCTCTTCTCTTCTGTTGGGCAGAGCTTCCTTCATGCAACTGGTGTTAATGTGGACCAGCTTTAATTCTCTTCTGACTAAAATACAAGTTTAGTAAAAGAGCCTGAGGAAATTGAGTGGCATAGTTGACATTTTCTCTAGTCATCAGATCCTCCAATATGTATATATCTTTTACAGTGTTTCCTTCACAAATGCTGAGGAAGTTTATTCTAGAAGATCACATATGAACTTTGAACACTTGTTTTTTTCCTTTTTAGTTATACTGTTGTTGCAACAATTGCAAAAAAGATAATCGAATAGTATCTTTATGAACTTGTTTTTATGTGAGGAAATATCTTATTATTCTCATTGAAAAAATTTCAGAAAATATTCCAAAACATAAAAATAAATATTAGAGAAAGATGCTCACAATGATTTCCCCTGAATATAGTCTTATCAAAAGTTAAAAAAAGAAAAGTCAAAACTAATTGTCTAGTGCGTGAAAAGCTGTTCCAGTAGATAAATGTAGAAGCAACTGTGGCATGTTTGTGATTTTCTAAAATGTTTCTGAAGTATTTTTTTTAAAAAGTGACATTGAAAATTAATGATGCTTTGTTCGAGGCATTAGATTTAGTACTTACTGTGTCATGAATAATTATATAGGTATGGCACTTTTAAGAAATTACTGACATAAAGTTTCTTTTACAGCTTTGTGTTGAATTTTTTTTTTCATCTCCCCTGACACAGGGACACATCCTACTTCCATTCAGAAGGGAGTTTTAAAAATCATTGAACCTGGAAGATCAAAAGAAATACAAGCATGTTGTGCTGGGGAAATGCATCCTTTGGACAGCTAGGATTGGGTGGAATTGATGAAGAAATTGTACTAGAGCCCAGGAAAAGTGACTTTTTCATAAACAAAAAGGTCCAAGATGTAGGATGTGGACTCAGACATACAGTATTTGTCCTGGATGATGGAACAGTATATACTTGTGGCTGTAATGATCTAGGACAATTGGGTCATGAAAAGTCCAGGAAGAAGCCAGGTAAGTTAACCTGTTAATTTTAATTTGGCTATTCTATTCAGGGTAAATTTTAACAGTCAGCAATTATTGCTTAATTTTTGAAGTGTAGCATAATTTTTCTATTCTCACACTTGCATCCTTGGTGAAAGATTTTAAAATTTGCTTCCCAAATTATATTTTAAAATTAAGATTTGCATTTGTAACCAAGAATAAATAGATTTAAGACTAGGTGGAAAATGGAAGTTGAATTGGAGGTGTCAGTCTGTGAGTGTATAAGGATCTGAGATCTGTCTATCTTTACTGTTAATATTGATACAAAGGAAGTTTTCGTTTTATAGCAGAATTTTAATGATATGTAAACTGGAGGAAAACAGTTTCCTGGGTAAATATCACTTTTAGAATACCACAAACTACTACTAGTTACTGCCACTTAACCATATTTAGGTTCTCTACTGAATAGCCAACAATACTTTGTGCTAATCTTTTCACTTTAATATTAAAATGTTTCACATTTAATTATATGCTTGAAATATACACATGCATCTTGGCTGTTTTTCTTAGCATCTCAAATATACTTTTATTTTGTCTGAATTTGAAATGTGAATTTTAATCATAATTTCTGATTTTCAATTGAGGCTGTATAATATGAAATACCACAATGTGGCAAAGTGTAAATGGCTTTTAGATTAATGAGAATCTGGACAAATTTGGTCTTAGTTTATATTTTTATTTTCTTGATAAATATATTTTATAGTAAGATATCACTATATTCAACAAGATTGTCCTTCCTCTCTTTTTCACACTACTACTTTCCATGAATTAACTATAGAAACAAAATGGCTATTGTAACATGGAAAGAATGTTTATTCTTCATGTAATTTCAAGTAATTCTTAAATAGTTGTACAAATTTGTAATTCGTCTTCACTTTCTAATTTTAATAACTTAGTAATGACATTACTCTTTCCCTTGGCAGTCATTTTAATTAACTGACCCCATTATTTAAGCAATTTATATTATTTAGTCTATTTTTGAGGGCTAATGATAGCATGGGATGCTATGGCCTTAAATTAAATTTATCTTTTATTGCATCTTTATCACCTTACCATCTTCCCCTTATATAGAGAATTTTAAAAAAACTTTTTGATGGCCATTTTACTCTTATTTTTCTGACTTATTTTGTAAGGGTTTTTTCCCCCATATTTGTAAAGAAGTTCATCCAGTACTTTAACAGCTACAGGATTTAATTTGATTTAATTACTCCCTGTACTTTAACATTTTAGGAGTGTTCTTTAAATTATATCATCAAGGGGACTTTACTGACATAAAATAAAGAGATGTTTCCATTCATTGATCTGCCCTTGCCTTTGCTTTAGACAGAGACAAGATTTTTTCCCCCTCTACTTTGCCCTAACTAGTGCTGTGGTACATTTTTATAATAAAAGCAAGCATCTGTTTCTGTTGTTTCTTGGGAGTTGTACACCAAACAGAAGACAGATAGGGAGACTAGAATTGCCAACATATTCATTGGGACTTTATGAAGATTTATTTTGGAAGATAAAATTTTCTAAAATAAAAAATAAAAACATTTTAATCGGTATTAATTTATAAGTATTTATAACTTAGAGTAACTGATGACCTTGGGAGTGGGGGTTCTGAGACCTTGAGAACCCATAAGGAACTTTATCTTCATGTTGACATTGTGATGAAAGCATTGTGACATCAATATCACATTAAGAAGTGTCGTTTTATAGTATTGAAGGTAGAGGAGTTTCTTTCCCTATTCTGATGGTTTAACATTGTACCCCACCAATGCACCAGAGAAAGTTGTTAACTTCCCATATGTACTCTTGACAATGGAAGACTCAGAAGTAAAAACAACCAGTTAATTGCAGGCTAAGATTGGTTCTAAGACATAGATGTGTACAACAGCAGACTTGGGAATTTGAATTAAGGGAAGTATTATGGGATCGAATTAGGGTAAACTCTTTGAAAGCAATACAAGGTTTTGAGTTTAATCCAACAAAGGATCATATAAGAAACCACTGATTAAATTGCTTTGAAAAGATTTATAATTTCATCTTTCATCATTGTTGGTATTCCCTTTACTGATACAGATTTCAGTTCCACTAGTGGATTTACATGGAGGATCTTAAAAATAGCTAGAAAATAAAAATGAAAGAGGAGGGACTAGTTAAGTTTTTAGAAAGTGATAAGAGAGAGATACTTATGAAGTGTTTTACCATACAGAGGCCAAGCTCAATGGGAGCAGGGTCACAAGCATCATTAATCCTACAGAACTAGGAGAAAATAGAGTAGAATATGTTATCTGGGAGAAGAATGGTTGCTATGATGACTTCTTCAGTTTCTCCTTTGCCATATTGTCCTCTCCCTCCATTTCTTGATGTAACATGCTTGGGTGGAAAATGCAGGATATTCGAGGCTGTTTTTAAGCAAGCATGTAGTGGCCAGTCCATTCAGTTAGTACATCAGTGCGTTCACATGGGGCAGACATTGTTATTCAACAGTGAATTAGTTCTAGAATTTTCTAGGTAGTTCAGCTGGCTGATTGTATTTGGGAAGTTACATGGTGCTTTTTAACAATTTGGAGCTGTTCTCTGGTGAAAGAAGCCTATCTTTTTTAACACAAAATGTTCTTGTAACAGTACTATTATATGGTTGTTAATATTGAAACATCATAATCTTAGAGGAGTCCCATGTTGTGGGTAACACAGAAGGCATTAGAGGCTGCAGCATATTTCTAGTGATAAACTATATCAATGACTCATTGATAAAGGGGTACTCCTTCCATTTGTGCAGAGGATGTCTCTACTATACGTTGTCACCCTAGTTAATGTTTCTCCAAGCTTTGCCATAAAACTTCTCTAGGGATCCTCCCATCATGTTGGAGGCCTTTTCATTACACCTCTTGACATCAAGTGTATACCATCGGAGCACACAGGCTGACTATCAGTTTTCTCTTCCTCATGTTATTTGATCTGTTTACTTCCTTTTCCAAACATATTTCTCTGCTTAAGTATTTTATGCTACATTAGTTCTTTGTTGGTAAATTGTACATGTAGTAGGTGGGTGGTATAGGGTATAAAGTTAGGAGGACCTGAGTTCAAATATGAGCTCAGATACTTACCAGGTCTGTGAGCTTGAGCAAGTTACTTAACCCTGTTTTCCTTAGTTTCCTCATCTGTAAAATGAGCTGGAGAAGGAAAAAGCTAAACCATAAACCACTCTAGGTTTTTTTCCAAGAAAACTGAAAAGGTTAATGAATAGACAGACATGACAAAAATGATTGAACAATAGCAAATAATCACTACACATTATTCTCTGTGCATCTCCCTGTTGCCTTTTGAGTGACTTAAAACTTTAATTCTTCTGAGATTGGACTCATATTCATATAGTATCACCAAAAGAATTTTGAAATTAAAAGATAGGCCTTTGTTTTAGGGAGAAGATTGGAGTTGTTGAAAGCCTGCTACAGTTTTCTCACCTAATTCATTAACAATCCTTGGTGTCTGTTCAAGGTATATCCTTTGGAACAGATCTATAGATTTCCTACACAACTTAATATTGTTTAGACAGTAAACAAACTTTTGGATGATTAAAAATTTCATTTAAGAGATTCTGTAGTATTTCAGAGCTAAATTCAATTAGCACAGTGACTTTTGCAAGTAGGAGTATCTGAACAACTTTCCTGATTATAGGGAATCCCTCTTATAGAAGGTTAGGTGCTTTGTTGGACAACCTTTGTAACAGTAGCTTTTGTTTCCTTTTATACTTTGATGATAATCAGAGGGTCATGGAACAAAATTCTCTGTTTTTATAGCTTTGAAGGACGAGGACTCTTCTATGATTTTAACATCTTTATGGAGTCTCCTTTTTGGAAGAAGTCACATTTTGCCTTATAGCTAATTAACATTTATATAACACTAAACGTTTTCAGAGCACTTTATAAATATTATCACATTTAATTCTCATAGCAACCCTAAGAAGTATGTTGTCATCATCCTCATTTTATGGGTGAAGAAACTGAGACAAACAACAATTAAGTAACTTGACCTTAGAGTTATATAACTAGTAATTGTCAGTTTGTACTTAATTAGTCTTCCTGACTCCATGTCTACTGCATCACCTTGCTGCCTAATCAGATGCTTTTTTGTAGTCAAAAAACAATAAGCACAGCAGGATGTTTTGTTCTCTTCATTTTTCTTTAGTTTGTGGCTTTAAGGAGCTCAACAATTTAAAGGAATTATATGATTGGAAAAGGAAGTAGGCTGGTTATGTAGTAACAATGAAAAATTAACAACCAGAATGTCCCACTGATACCCAAGAATTGTAAAAAGATGTGACAGCATGCTCTTCCCCTTATTTGATGACTTCTTTGTGAAAAGTCTGGAATACCTTTGGGCAGGAATTATATAGTAAAGTACAAAGAAATGCTATGTTTGACATTTATTTTACATTACATGCATATATTACAATTATTTTAGAAATAATTTGAGTTAATTTCTTGTCATCTCCTTTTTCAACCTTGGCACTGATGGATGAAGATTAGAGAAACTCAAGTTTTTTTTTTTTTTTTTAATTTTAAACCCTTAACTTCCGTGTATTGGCTCCTAGGTGGAAAAGTGGTAAGGGTGGGCAATGGGGGTCAAGTGACTTGCCCAGGGTCACACAGCTGGGAAGTGTCTGAGGCCAGATTTGAACCTAGGACCTCCCATCTCTAGGCCTGGTTCTCAATCCACTGAGCTACCCAGCTGCCCTGGTTCCCTTGATTTTTTAAGCAAACAGTACAAGTTCTAAGTTCCTAAATCATATGTTTGCATTTGACATCTTAGAAGGACCATAAATCCTTCTCTGTGTTGTTTTCTGTTATTATTTATTTTTTGATTAGCTCTAGAACAGCACATTTCCATTTTATCTTTCTGTGTTTAAGTACAAAAGAATCTTAATCTACTTTTCTAGTTCCTATTTTACTTTTTCAGTTCCAATTGTAAAAGGCAAATTGACTTTCTCACACCATGTCCTTTTATATTTGTGATTTTTTTGTTTTTATTCTTCATCTATTCAAGAATCATTGCTTGAGAGCTGATAACAAACCTAGTAGAAGTGCATCCCTCTTATTAACCTCTAAGAGTTTCATGCTTGACTCATTTTACATCACAACTAACTACATATTTTCTTAAAGCTTGTAGTTTTAGATTTTTTTTTTTACGTGGCAGTTTATATTTTGTGATGGTGGAAACTATAATGTATATCATGTGATCATACCTTTTGAATATGTCATTATACAGAACTTGAATCTGTTGAAATACTCATAGATGGTAGGGAGAATATTGATTTATTTAGGTGAAAAATATATCTCTCTAGTATCATAGAATAGTTTTTCATCTTCAGCATTTTAATTTTTTGTTCAGTTGAATTTACATAAAAAACAAAAGTGCCCAAATTTTATAATTTTGCTTGAAGTTAACCCATTTCTGTGTCTACATTAGAAGGGAAAGTATTTTTTTCTCTTATGATGAATGGTCCTTAAAATAGTGTAGGGCCTTATGAAATAAGTACTTGAGTAAAAATGCAAATTTTCATTTTGCTTGAACTGGCATTGTTTTGGTATTATATACCATAGAACTTTTATTTTCAGAGTGCCTAATAGGTGACGCCTTGATTAGTATTGATATGAAGATATGAAGACCAAATCTGTTCTGAACTTAATGCTCAGCTGTACAGTTAATATCTGAAGATGTTTCTATTAATGCCACTTAATGTGATTTTTCTTTTCCATGCATCTCCTAAAAACCTGGTGTCTGATTTCAGGTTATTCTCAGTTATCTTTTGCCTTGCTGTTTGTTAATAAAATACTGATGATTTTTGAATGAAGAAATTTCAGTCATTCAGAATTTTACAAATAATTGTAACTACTACTGGAATATCTTCAGGGAAAAATCAGCATTAGTTAAAGAGTGCTCTAATTTCCCATCATTTCCCATCTTTTTCATATGGACAAAATGAAACAGGATGGTAAAAATTAAGAGATCAAGTTCTTGTTATCTAGATAGTCCCATTGTATTTTATATATGTATTTTCACTGCACTTCCCCAGGAAGAGAGGAATACAGGAAATATTGAAGGCTTTAAAAAAAGAAATAAGTGAAAAAAAAATTAGGTTATTTAGAGCAAAGAGACTCATATCAGAAATTCTGTACCTTGAGAGAGTAGTAAATAAGAACCAGCATATCCAGCATAGAAAAAAAATCTTCATAATGGAAACAAATGGAGAAAGATGTCTATTAGAGAGTTATATAATGATACTTTACTTTGTATAGGACCCTACATCTGAAGAATTACAGGAGCATTACCAATTAATTCATGGTTCCTTACAAAATGCTTGTGACACAAGTAGCAAGAATTTTCCTTATCTTAGGGGATATATTTATGGAGAAATGGAGGCACAAATTGGTAAGTAGTCTATCATATATTAGTGTCTTGTAGTGAAGAACAAGAGATGAAGCCTAAGACTTTGAGCCTGCCAGTCTCTTACTTTGATCACTAAATTATATGCTTGTTTAGAACTTAAGTTCATATCTTCTGGTTGAGACAGATCAAATGCTATCGCAGACATTCTGCCATCTTCCTGGTTATTAATACAATTGTTATTCTGAGTTTATATAATTCTATGAGGTTTAATTTGTGATAGCAGGTTAGCCTTTTGAAAACCCTGGGAAATATGAGAATCCATTATGGGATCTAGGACTGGAAGGAACCTCAGAGATCAGGTCCAACCTCCCCATTTTACAGATGAAGATATGAAGGCCCAGAGGGTAAAGTAACTTGTACAAGATGGTGTCAGATGAGTTTGAAACCAGCTTCCATAGCCCTCAATATTTGTTCCCTTCTTCTATGAACTTTCCCCCCCTCTGT
Source organism: Gracilinanus agilis (assembly GCF_016433145.1). Classification (NCBI taxonomy): domain Eukaryota; kingdom Metazoa; phylum Chordata; class Mammalia; order Didelphimorphia; family Didelphidae; genus Gracilinanus; species Gracilinanus agilis. The sequence goes on from NC_058131.1 coordinate 700,511,966, forward strand.
AATATCCTCTCTCCTTCTCAATGCTGATTTCATGCAAGAAACAGACTATTTGTTGCTCCAGGGTTAGTGTTGATGACTCTTGGAATTTGAGGAAAGTTATGTGGTGCCAGAATGGGCTGCACACCTGGAGGCAGTGGTGGTGATGTACTGTTCCTCCTTTTGGTTCTGAGTAGTTTTCCCATTTGCAACATTTAAACTATTCTAGCTAAGGAGCAATAAACAAAGGATCTGAGAGGGCTCCTGATTCATGTTGACTTTACTACCAAGGATCATGTTATTCTTTTTTTCTGTGTCCATGTATTTTCAATCCATTTGAAAGAGTGAAAGGTAACATTCCTAAAAAAATAGGAAGCATTTTAAGGCAATTTGGACAGTCAGAAATAGTTCCTGTTGCAAATAATAGCTCACATTGGTTTCTGTTGAAAGGAAATGACTTGTTTCAGTTTCTGTCTTTTCCCAAACATAGAACCTTAGAACTTTCTCCTTGCTTCTGGCACTGTAACTAATAAAAATAAAGCAGTGTAATATTTATAAAGATAAAATTTAAGTGATACTTTCCAAATACTTTTTTGTTAATGGTGTCTAATTTGATATGATAATCTCCCCTCCCCCTCCCTTTGGAATATTACTTTGAAGAAGTAATATAAATGAAGAGGGAAGGGCAAACAGTGAGTTCCAGAGGCACAGTAGATATTAAATGCTCATAGGAGATAGGTATTTCAAGCACCTCTCTCTTGAATCCATATCAGATTCTTGAACCACATACTAAAGAAAAACTATAGTTTCTCCCATTATGCAGTTTACAGTTTAATAGAAGAAATAATAATATAGAGTCAACAGAAACATATACATTAGTATAATTATAAAAGTACATAGGAAAATACAAGTTATGTTAATGAGGGAAACTTCCCGCATAAAATTTATTGTGGCTTTTTTAAGTCCAAAATTAAGTCTTTTAAAAGTTATACTTCAAAAAAAGTGATGAAAGCAACCTGATTTTATATTGAATTTGATGGTATCTTGCAGGTTAAAAACAAAAACCTGTGTGGTATACAGTCATGAAGAAGGTATAAAATTATGTTCAATGGTGGAAAATTCTGGAAGTCACTTTAATTATTTGAACTATTATTTTACTTTTCATATAATTGCTCTTTTTTTCTTCCATTCCTGACCTGGTAAAATTTTGTTATGGGACCCTGTACTTTACTTCTCTTTGGACTAAAAAAAAGAACATGATTTATTCCAAATTTATTAGGTGGTATTTTGCATATATTGGAGCTTTTGAATATCCTAAATTATCTAACAAATCATTTCATCATTTCTTCTGTCGTACATGGCTAGGTCAACTTTTTGTTTTGGTTTTGTTAGGTATCATTACTATCTGCATTTGGATTCATTTTTTAATTTTATCAGAGCTATCAAGAAAACAGTATGAAGTAATTTCATGTGGTTTTTACATATACAGAGTTTGAATGCTTGGCCATTCAGCTCAAGAAAGGACCTCTGTGTCCAGTACCTTATCTTGCTGGGTGATCTTCAGAAACTTCCTAAGACATTTCAAATGGAAGCGATTCAGTTTTCTGGCATGGCACTAGTAGACTGTCTGGGTTTCATAGACATACAACAAGGCCAGCACAAGGGCTCTGTAGACTTTCAGTTTGGTAGGCAGCCTAACACCTCTTCTCTCCCACACTTTCCTTCAGAGCCTCCCAAACACTGAGCTAGCTCTGGCAATGTGTGCATTAACCTCATCATCTATGTGTACATCTTTGGAAAGCCTACTTCCAAGGTAAGTGAACTTATCCACAGCATTCAAAATTTCTCCATTTGCTATAACTGATGCTTCCACATATGGGTAGTACCATGCTGGCTGATGGAGAATCTCTGTTTTCTTAGTGTTGATTGTCAGGCCAAAATTAGCATAAGAGACAGAGAATTGACCCATGTTCTTTTGTATCTCAGTCTCAGAGGCTACATTGATTGCACAATCATTTGCGAATAAAAAGTTGTGCACCAACTCTCCCTTCGCTCAGTCTTGGCTTGTGCTTATAGCCTTTTCAAGTTAAATAATTTACCTTTAGTGTAGTAGCTGACCTAGTGCTCTTTTTGGCCTTGTTGAAAATGTCCAACAACATCATGCTAAAAAGCATGGAAACAAGCATATAGTATTGCTTCACTGGTGACTGGGAAAGTGTGAGAGCTTTATTCAGAACCTAAGCAAATATGCTGGTGTGGAACTGATATATAATATTGATGAATTTCGGGCAACCAAATTTTGCTATAATCTTCCACAAGCCCTCATGATTGATAGTATCAAAGACCTTGGTCAGATTAATGTACACTATACAAACCTCTATTCTGCTCTTGGCATTTCTTTTGGGGTTGTTGGGCAACAAATACCATATTGACTGTTTCTTTGCCTTTCTGAAGACACACTGGCTCTCCATTAGCTAATGTCTTTCAGGTGAAGGATCAGCCTATTAAAGATTGGCAAGAATCTTGCCAGCAATGATTAAGCAACTCTACTGTGATTGTCACATTAGATCCTATTTCCTTTGTAGAAATGGAGAATGGAGGCATCTTTGGTCTCCATGGGGATAACCTCTTGCAGTATAACCTGGAAGATTTTAGTTAGCTTTTGTATGAGCAGTGAACTCCTTGCCTTATATCTACTGGAGTAGAATTGGCACCAGATGCTTTGCCCTATGAGGAGACTCAAAAACTCTCCTTTGTTTGGAAGTTTGGCTAGAGAGAGATTGACTTGAGGCATGTGATCACTGGCTTCAGCATTGGTTGATGACAGTCTGTTGAGGACACTGGTCTAAACACCAGCTCCATGATCAGATGAGGTGTGGCTCTTTCATTGTTGTGTAGTTGAGATTCAATGTAGGTCTTTGGCCTATATATAGCCTTTAGGGCTGTCAGTTACTTTCAGTATAAAACTGAATTTCATCAGCCTTCTTTCTGAGCTAAGAATCTTGCTTTCCTTGCACTTTACTTTTGATGGAGTTAAATGCTGCCTTTTTAGACACATGAATGAACTTACCTTGCTGTTAATCAGATGCTTGAGAGTTTTCTGGCCCAAATCTCTGAAAGCTGCCCACCCTTTTTCTGCTCCACTGTTGTGAACTGTCTTGGCTCTCCTATTCTTTCAAGTTAGTCACAAACTGTTCAGACATTGACATATGCTTGCCCTGGGGCAACTGCTTTTGTTGAATGTGAATGTTTAGGATGTCTTGTGATCACAGATCACAGATCACAGGCCCTCTGGGCCACAGGTCCCCTTTGTCTGACTCTACTCACAATGCCAAAGTTACTGCAGGGATGTACAGCCATGTTTTACTGTCACAAAAGACACAAATCCTTAGTAGTAAAGCTGTTTCTGAATCCATTCCTTCCAAGGACTCCCTGCCAAGTCCGAGATAGTCTGTGCCTTCTCTGGCATTAAAGTCAACCTAAAGTTACAAATGTGGCCTCTTTTGGCACAATGATGATGAGGTTCTCCAAGTCTTCATAAAGTTTTCCTTTGACCTCATCAGGGTTCATCATGGCAGGAGCATACGCACTAAAGATGGTGGTAGGCACTTCATTCCAAGTGGCAGTCAAATTGTTACTCCTTTTGTGAGACATAAAAGCTTGCTGACCAGAATAGATTTGACTATGAAACCTGTACTATCTTCATGGTGCTCCTCATCAGGGCAGCCACTCCAGAAAAACATGTATCCAACACTGATTTTAGGGCCAGAATTTGGATGCAATACCTGCTGAGTTCTTTTGCAATAAGGGCTGTTTGTCTTTTCTGTCTATTGGATTTTGTGTTGTCCATAAGCATGTGTACATTACATGTACTAGTGGCAAATAGAATCATTTTTGCAAGTTTTGGTACTTTTTTTTGTTTTGACCCCAGGTAGGATCCCTTCCTGCTACTGTAAGGAGGCTAGGTTTAGGTTAGGTGAAGCAGATAGTTTTTAGGGCAGTTTTTCTAGCCTCTTCCTCATGCCAGGAGGTATGACCAGTGTGGTACTTAAAAAAGGTTGCAGACACTCAGGGGGCTGCCAAATTCCCTTTGCTTCTTCAGTCCAAAGAGAAGGTGACCATATATGCCTTGGGCCACCTATGTGCAGAGTTGTAACCATAGCTCTTATCTATCTGCACTTGCTTTTTCTTCACTTGTCAATTGCCACTAGGCTCTGAGGTAGGAGTAGAATAATAAAATAATGAAATCATAAATTGGATTTAAGTGAGGCAGATTTCCTCAAATTTCATTGGCCTCACTCTCCCAGAGTCATCAGAGTCATTTAAAAATTAATATAAGGGGGCAGCTGGGTGGCTCAGTGGATTGAGAGCCAGACCTAGAGATGGGAAGTCTTAGGTTCAAATCTGGCCTCAGACACTTCCTAGCTGTGTGACCCTGGGCAAGTCACTTAATCCCCATTGCCTAGCCCTTACCATTTTTCTGCCTTGGAGCCAATACATAGTATTGACACCAAGATGGAAGGTAAAGGTTTAAAAAAAATGTTTTTTTTTTTAAAATAAAAATGAATATAAGTAGGATTGAAAAGCTTTTGAATTGGTTAGAAGACAATTTAAAAAATTAAAATATTTTCAATTTGCTAACTATTTCCTGAGTTATATTAAATTTTTTTAAACATTTATTTTTAAAAAATTTGAGTTCCAAATTCTAACTCTTCTGCCCTTCTCCTACCTATTGAGAAAGCAAACGATGTATGAGTTATACATATAAAGTCATATAAAACATTTTACCATAGGGGCAGGTAGGTGGCTCAGTGGATAGAGTGCCAGTCCTGGAGATTGGAGGTCTTGAGTTCAGATGTGGCCCAAGATACTTCCAAGTTGTGACCCCAGGCAAAGCCACTTGACCCCAGTTGCCTAGTTAGCCCTTATTGCTCTTCTGCCTTGGAACTGATTCTTTGTATCAGTTCTAAAGCAGAAGGCCATGTTGCTAAAAAAAAAAATACACAAAAAAGCAAGAAAATGAAAAAAGTATCCTTCAGTTTGTCTCAGAGTTCACTAAATCTCCTTCTCTGGAAGTGAAAAGTATTTTTCATCAAGAGTCCTCTGGAATTGACCATTGTATTGATCAGAGTAGCTAAGTCTTTCACTGGTGGTCATCCTTACAATACTGTTGTTATTGTGTACAGTGTTCTCCTGGTTATGTGCAAGTTATCACGTGTTTCTGAAACCCTCTTGTTATTTCTTATAGCACAATAGTATTCCATCACAATCATGTACCTTAACTTGTTCTGCCATTCTCCAGTTGATGGGCATCCCCTCAGTTTTCAGTTCTTTGCCACCACAATAAGAGCTGCTATAAATATTTTTGTACACATAGGCCCTTTAACCTTTTCTTTAATCCTAGAAGACTATGTTTTGAATTCTAGCACTGGCACTATCTTGAGGTCATGGGTAAGTGTTAACCTCTCTGAACCTCTTTCCCTCAACTATAAAGTAGGTGTAATATTATTGCTCTTCTCATAGTGTTTTTGGGAGGAAATCACTTTGTAAACCATTAAATGCTATATAAAAGTTATTACAGTTAGTTATAAAAAAATAAGTGACTTCTACTATTGCAATTCTTCCTATCAGTTAAGAAGCAATTTTCTGATGATTTCATGCTTCAACTGTTTTCCTAGAAGATTTTAACTTCCTCTATCCTTTTCCCTTATTAGAAAACTTGTATAAATTAAATCACCAACAAAATGGTTTGGAACCATATATGAAAAGAAATTTGAGAATTTTGTCCTACAAGGGTTGCTAGAAGATATTGATAATGCATGCTTTCAGAAGGGAAGTCTTGGTGGGAGGTGTGATAACAGCTGTTAAGAATTTGAAGGGTGTCCTGGGAAGGAGAGACTTAACTTGTTTTTCTTAGTAGGGTGTCCTGGGAAGGAGAGACTTAACTTGTTTTTCTTAGTTCTGCTTTACAGAACTAGGACTGGTGGGTTGAAGTTAACAATAAGGCAGATTTCTACAGGTAAAGTTAGGGAAATCCATAATTCCATCCCAAGATGGAATGGGCTATCTATTGGAGGAAAGAGTTTTTTAACACTGAAGTTCTTCCAGCAGAGTCTAATGGGTAGGTTCAATTAGATGACTTCTGGAGTTCTTTCTAATGCTGAGGTTCTGATTTTATTGAGTTTATTGTATTTAAATAGTTACTTGACAATTTCTATTGTGCAGAGGGAATTTCATCCCCTCTCCACTCCTGGATTGCTGACCTGGTCCATCCCATTATCTACATGATAAAAGGGTTTGGGTGGAACCCACCTAGGTCTTTTTTGGGCTCAGAACTTCCTGGAGCATCTTGCCAGGCTGAGCTACACTTGGTCAGGTAGAATTAGAGTAAGGGAATTTAAATCTATGCTTATCTATCTTTTCTATTTCAAGTGATTATTAATAAACTTCATAGAAAATAAGAACATGGTAGATATTAATTTTTAAATATAACATTATATAGAAAGGACAATTGTTTTATTTACTATGACTTGTTAAACAGCATAATGTAGTAGAAAATGAGTCCACCTTGGAATCTGGCCCATTCCTTAGGGTAAATTGTTTGCTCTCTTAACATTCCACACTTGATCTTAGCCAAAAAGGCAGAGAAGTAAACTCTTAACATTCCAGATAACTCAAAGACTTGTTATAGTTGTTGATTTTCATTTGTATAGGGAGTTTCCATAATGGGAATTTTATACATCTGTGACTGATTCCCAAAGTGGACGCCACCACCCCCTGGTCTGTGCTGCAGTGATCCAGTGGGGCGGTGATGGCCACAGGTGCTTTTGGGATTTCGAATGTTTTAACTTTTTTTGTATTACATTCTATTCTGAGTTTAATAAATAGTTTCAGAATTTCAAAGTTCAATGTTTATAATTTATACCTTTCTTATCTTTACTATTAATTGCTATTAAAATAAAAAAAAATTAATTTCCAGGGGGTGCTAAGTAATATTTTTTTCTGGAAAGGGGTGGTAGGCCAAAAAAGTTTGGAAACCACTGTTCTATGACATCACAAATCATAAATGTGTAAGCATAGAACTATACTTCTAGCTCCTCCACTAAAAGACAACCAAAAAAATTTTTTTAAACCCTTACCTTCCATCTTAGAATCAATTCTGTGTATTGGTTCTAAGGCAGAAGAGCAGTAAGGACTAGGCAATGGGGGTTAATTGCCCAGGGTCACACAGTTAGGAAGTGTCTGAAGCCAGATTTGAACACAGGACCTCCTGTCTCTAGGACTGGCTCTCAATTCACTGAGCTACCCAGCTGCCCCCAAGACAAGCAAATCTTGATGATTAGATATTGTGTAGCATCTTTTAAGTTTTAAAAAATTCAGCAGAATTTGTTATATCTAACTTCAACAAAATATGGGGTTAACGGATTTTTGACTAAATAATATTGAATTGGATATTATGTTGCTAGTTTCTTTGAGATTCTGGGTTTATAACCACATTGTGTAGGATGACCATATAATGTGGGTTGTACATTTTGTGTGTATTTTAAAAGTAAAAATACTATATATTTAAAAATAAAAGGGCTAAGTGGACTATGAACGAATTCTCAGGAATTAATTTATGTAAAATTCTTATGGAATTGAACAGTTATTGATTAATCAGAATATTGAAACAGAGCCTCATTCAGAGCCCCAAATAGCATTATTGTTAATCATCATCATCACTGGAAGCCTCTTTGGTGCCTTCATTAAAGTTTTGTTAAGCACTTGCCTTGCAAAATGCTGCACCAGTTTGTACAAAAGCTAATTAATCTGTCTACCCTTTAAAAACTTAGAAACTGAACTGAGATCAATCACTTGGCTGATGTTGTGCTTTCCAACAGTCCCAGGAGGAAGGTAAAGTTTTGCTATCTTCATGCCATAAATGAGGAAACAGAAGTTCATTGAAGTGACTTGTCCATGACGACACAGAAAGTTTAGAAACTGGGATTTCAGTAGACATACCAACACTGTTCAGGTTTTTAGCATTAAAAAAAAAAATTCAGTGCATAGAACATGTCAGTTACTTAGATTTTTTTGAGCTAAGAATTTTTTGCTGGGAACATACGTAATTGATAGTAGTACTTTCTGGCAGACAGACTCCCAAGTTATCCAAGAAAGGGGTATGTTCTAGTTCATTTTTAGAAATACTTTAAAATTTGGAATATATATTTCTATAGAAATAATGCTGTAACTAAATCCTGAGTTCACAATCCAAACCATGAAGGTTAGTATTTCAATTCTAGGAAGAATAAGATACAAATATTTATGTATCTTAATACCATGCAAGAGGGCAATCTCAAGGAAGTTCAATTTATGGCCACTGCCTAGAAAGGGATTATATAGTATGAGGGAGATAAACTTCATGAAATAATTGGTCATGAAAACAAAATATCCTTGTGCTGAAATTATGTAGTAGATCTTTTAAGTCCTCTAGCACTAGATAACATAAATGAAAACTATTTTTAATGAATGTTTAGGACATTGGACTGAATCTGTATTGAATTCTGATCATAAAAAGTATTCATTGTGAATAAAAAATAAATAATTATTTAGCATTTGTTTCTTCTTAAAAATTAAATATATACCATCTTCAGAATAACTTTTTTTTTTTTTTTTAAACCCTTGTACTTCGGTGTACTGTCTCATAGGTGGAAGATTGGCAAGGGTGGGCAATGGGGGTCAAGTGACCTGCCCAGGGTCACACAGCTGGGAAGTGGCTGAGGCCAGGTTTGAACCCAGGACTTCCTGTCTCTAGGCCTGACTCACTCCACTGAGCTACCCAGCTGCCCAGAATAACTTTTAAAATCTAGTAATATGAACTTTGGATTCTGGACCATTAGAAATTTCCTATACTAGACCACAATTACAACCACAGGATTAAAATTTTTTAAAGCAGATTTTTCTTTAGACTTCAGAACCTTAAGATAAAAGATCTTATTTACTCTTTGCTTTTTTCTTGATACATTAATCTTTTGTTGTATATGATGAACTATGAATCAGAAACTCTTCAAGTTTTAAATACCTTTTTCCATCAGTGACTAATTGAGTTGTCTCAGATATATGATTTTTCTTTCTGTGCCGTCTAAAATTAGGAATAGCATGCTTCATTTTGTGATACTGTTGTAAGCTTAATCTGATACTTTTACAAGCCTTTGAAGCCAACGGATAAAAGGATAAAAATATTATAATTTGTGTTGCTTCCCAAACATTTTTTATAGTTTTGAGCAGGACAACAATTTTTATAAGCTGTTCTTTGGCCATATTATTAGAGGTTAGGAGCATCATTTTTGTATACAAAAGACAGCATTATTAGTGTTGGTGGTGTTTTTTTTTCCTTTTACAAGCCTCTCAGAATATATGACTGTTGTGCAGCACTGTAATGCTCTGGGAAGAGCACTGGGTTTAGTATAAGGGACCCTGAGTTGGAAGTCCTAGATCTCTGGCCCAGTTCTAGGCATTCCTCTCAGAAGGTAGCTTAGTGATTCATCTTCATGAATTCAAATGAGGCCTCAGACACCACTTAGCTGTGCAACCCTGGGCAAGTCACTTCACCTTCTTTGCCTCAGTTTCCTCAAATATAAAATTAGCTGGAAAAGGAAATGGCAAACCACTCCAGTATCTTTGCCAGGAAAACCCTTATGGATCCTGTGGTCCTGGGGAAACTTGAACAGTTGGACCAGGCTGAACAACCAATCTTCATTAAAATGATGTAGATGTGGAGGATTACCTGGGGCATTATCCAAAATAAAAAGTAGAATTTTGAAAGGAGTTCCATTATCATTACAAAACTTAGCTATTCTGGAATGAAGCAGTGTAAAGACCATTGGTTATCCATGCCTTACTGTTAGTGAAATAATGAATATATAGTGTTACCTTGCTGACTCCTTTCTGTGCCCAGAGATTTTCTGAGAGATACATAAGCACAGGTTTTAATTTGCAAATCTTAAATGCATTTCCTCCAAGCAGAAGAGTAACTTATTTTCTGAAGCTTTATGCCCCAGCAAGGTTTTTTCATTCACTCATGTAGTTTCCACATGTCATTAATTGTTAAAAACAGACCAATTTCATCTGCATTGAAGATTTGCTCCAGCAGGTAGGGACCTTCATCTATTATTTTTTACAGTAACTTTGGGAACTTGTTTGGTGCTTCAATATCTGTACCAGGAATATTTCCTGACATTTGTACATTATGAAATCCGCATGATTTAATTTTTAAATCTGCAACCCCTAACCATTGCTTGTTCTAAATACTTGTGTTCCTTCAGGGTAGTTTACATTTAAATCTTCAAAGAGGCTGCAATCTTTGGCTTCAAGTGTTATCAAACTTAAAGGAATATTTTGAGGCTAGTCTTCTATCCACATAGTTAATAGTTTCTCCATATCTAGAATTGCACTTTTTCTTTCTTTTGACTATGTCAACCTTGAAAAACCCAGAACCACTAAAGTAGTTAGAAAGAACAAGTCTTTAATCAAGACAAAACAGTGCTCTGATAGGCCACTACACAGAGTCTAGTGCTAGAATACTATACAGAGACAAAGCTCTGGGACTTTGGGAACAATGTTCCTGGTGGTGGGGGTGGGGGAAGGACCTTGAAAGGAGATTTTCTAATGAGCTGAAGAATTTGGAGTCTTCTATACCTTCTGGGGAATAAAGGACCAGAAGGTTCAATTGATAGGCTTTTTTACCATGGACACTCGGGTAGGATGATTCTAGCTAAGGACTATGATACAGTGGATAAACTTCTCAGACAGAGGAGTATTTAACATTTGATTATATGTACTAATTCTGTCTGAGCTGAGATCTTTGGGTGCTTTAAGGTTTATTGTTCAATCTAAAACAAGGTCAGTCTGGGACTTCCCATAAGGCAAGTTCCCTAGGGAAAAAGGCAAACTTGGGGGTTCCATAAAACAAAGTTGATAGCAGATAAAGGTGACTTAATGCAAGCACCACCTTTTGTGTATTCAGGGCAGCATCCTTCACTGATCAACACCAGAAGGCTAAAAGTTCAGGGGCTATCAATATCAATTTTTGTCCTTCATATTTTCTAATTATTTTCATTTTAATTTCTAAATCTATTGACTTAAACTTATGAGATTGTTTGCTTTTCCTCTTAAGAGCACCCTCACTGCCAACCCTGTCAAAAATAGGAGGATTGCTATTTAACAGGACTTAAAAGATATTTTTCAACTTCCCACCACTATTATTTACTCTGCCTGCATCATATAGGTCATCTGCTTTATGTATATTTTCATAAAATTTTTTGGAATTCAGATTTCTTTCAGAATTTCCTAAAGTCGAATTTGTGTAATGAGAATTTTTGGAAAGTGCTCTGTATTGTTCATCTTTCTGTTTTCCAATTCAGTTCAGATTTTAATAAAGACCTACCCTGTACCAAGTCTTTTCCCTAGGCTAAGGGGATACAAAAATAGGGGAACAAGAAGGTGGCTTCAGCAATAGGTAGATTGCACTTGTCTTCTAAACTTAGCCCTGGAAATTCCTTTGTCCCAACTGTCCAGTGAGGAGGCTTTCCACTGAAGTGTCAAGCTCCAGAACTGACAGGCTGGTTCACTGTTGAATTAACAAGTCCTGATGGGGAGCCAAAGGGAGTCAACATGTCTAGGGATACCTACAGAATGACTATGGTCATTCATTCCTTGCTTCTGATCCACCAGGGAGCTAGGAGAAGATGAAAGGAGAGCCTTCAAAAACGCACATCTCTCCTAGATGAGTAGAAAGAGAAAAGGAGGAATTTTGGCATCCTTCTATACCTAAAAGGACAGGTGGGAGTGGAGGCAAAATTAAGGCAGGGAGGGGCAGCTGGGTAGCTCAGTGGAGTGAGAGTCAGTCCTAGAGACAGGAGGTCCTAGGTTCAAACCCGGCCTCTGCCACTTCCCAGCTGTGTGACCCTGGGCAAGTCACTTGACCCCCATTGCCCACCCTTACCACTCTTCCACCTATGAGACAATACACCGAAGTTAAGGGTTTAAAAAAAAAAATTAAGGCAGGGCAAGCAGGCCTTTTACCAGGGAACTTGACCTTGGAAGGGAGGTGACCCTGAGGTGAAGTCAGGGTTTAGTAATACAATAGGGGATTAAAATCTTAAGGGAAGAAAGTTACCTTTCTCTGCATTAGAGTTTCAGTAGATAGGAACAGATAAGAGTAACCAGAGTAACTTTAAAGTGGAACACCAAGGGAGAGTTCATTGAGAATAGAAGGCTAGTTATTATTCCTATTATTATATTACAGGTAAGATTCAGTTCTATCATCATAGTCTCATCGTTACTCGGAGCTGACCTGGGAAACTTAAAATTTGTGCTAGAAAATTGCTGATTCTGACAGCTTATATAAACCAAGAGTGTGGGCTAAATCTACATATCCAGCCATTATCTTTCTCTTGAGCTCCTGTATTGCCAACTGCCTATTGACATCTTTCCCTGAATTCCATCTCTGCTTTTCAAAAACAATTCATTATACCTGGTGGAATGTTTTCCCTCTATTTAAACTGCCACTTGGAGTACCTAGCTCCTTTCAAGGCTTCTGCTGAAACCCCTTCCAACTCTCTCTCCACCCTTACCAACTTTGTAATTTGTATATACTTAGGTATTACTTATTTTTCCTCATTATATCTAATAATAATCTAAGCTACTCAAAGTCAGAATTTTATTTTCATCTTCCAGTCTCCAGTTGTTGATAGATCATTTGCCTACTGATAGAGAACTAACTTAGCTAAGTTTGGAGAGAACCCAAATATTTTTTTCTATATTTAAAAATGTATATTTTTTATTGTTATTCAAAACACTTCCATGTTGGCCATTGTTATAAGAGCACTCATATATAACTAAAACCCCAAAATAAAACCATAAATACACTGATGTGAAACATAACTCCCAACAATTCTTTCTCTGGAGGTGGATTGCATTGTCATAAGTTTTTCAGGATTGTCCCAGATTATTGCATTGCTGAGAGTAGTCAAGTTTTCACAAATAATCCTCCAATATTGCTATTATTGGGTACAGTGATCTCCCAATTCTGTTTATTTCTCTTTGCATCAATTCCTGCAGATCTTTCCAGCTTTTTCTGAAATCATCTTATCATTTCTTATAACACAATAGTATTCCATTGCCAATAATGTACCACAGTTTGTCCATTCCCCAGTAGATGGACATCCCCTCAATTTCCAATTCTTTGCCACTTCAAAAAGAGCAGCTATAAATATTTTTTATCATCACTTTGGGATACAGGCCCAATAGTGGTATTACCTGATGAAAGGGTATGCTGCACAATTTTATAGCCCTTTGGGCATAGTTTCTATTTGTCCTCCAGAATGGATCAGTTTCACAACTCCACAAACAATGCATTAGTGCCCCAATTTTGCCACACCCCCTCCAACATTTGCCATTTTCCGGCCAATCTGATAGGTGTAAGGTGGTACCCTCAGTGTTTTTTAAATTTGCAGTTCTCTAATTAAGAAGCACCAGGTTATTCTGAGTGATTTATCTCTGTTTTATAGCTACAGCAACTCTTCAAGAACAGCTCCTGAGTTATAAAGAGAACCTCCTTTGCATCAGTTGAGGGAGTGCTGTAATTGGGATGACAAGAAGGGGAACTCATTATATATTACTTTGAAATGGAATAAGGAGTGACAATTGTTTGCTCTTCACTTTATCAACCTGAAAAAAACTCAGAAGCATCAAAGCAGTTAGTAGAGAACACATCTTTAATTAGGACAAGGGAGACAATGTTCTTATGGCCACCTCACAGAATCATACTGATACAACACTACACAGAGCCACCCAGCTCTCTGACTCTGGGGAAAAAAAACACCACCATGAATGGGAATTTCCATCCAACTAAAGAACTTGGTGTTCTATTTATACCTTGAGGAATATAACCAAAGAGAAACAACTAACTAGTTACATAGGGGCTTGGGAAAGAGGTTGTAATCTGAGGCTAGGGGACCTGGGAGCTGCCTAAATACAATATTATAAATTAAGAAAACAAAAAGGGTACATAAAATTTGACTACCTCGACCACCTCTGTCAGGGTGCTTATGGGTGTGCCTGATGGCCTATTATTCAGTCTGGGACCTAGGGTCAGTCTGGGAATCTTTTGAAGGCAAGTTCCCTTGGGACAAAGTTAAACTTGGGGTTTGGTAAAACAAGGTTGTCAGCTTCTATGACTTCTTTGCTCTTTTTGCCATTTTTTCCTAGTAGATTTTGTTGGAATAACTAAAATATTTTAAGCATTCCAGAAAGTGAATACTTTTAAAGCAATTTATAACTAGTTCACTTTATGAATTTGGTTTTTGATCATTGAAAAAAAAGTGGAACTTTTTGTAATGTTGTTCAGTTGTTTTTCAGTAGTGTCTGACTTTTCGTGACCCTATTTGGGGTTTTCTTGGCAAAGATACTGGAGCTGTAAGATTTAAAATTAGGTTTGACTAAATATGAGAGTTATAAAAGTAAGATTGTGGTTGCCATTAACCCTTAAGTCAGAAAAACTGTTAGCAGCTTTTATTTACAACTCGGTAGAGATATGTAATATAGGAAAGAGGTAGAAAAAAATCACGTAGCCACAAATACCCTAATTCTAGACCACAAAAGCAGATCTGAAAGTGAGTCTCACCAAAACCCAAAGTCCTAATTAGGAAGCTGAAAACCCTCCAAGAACCTTCAGCACCCACAAAGCTAAGATCACTGAGACTCTCACCAGAGGCTCATGTTGAAGAGAGTGCCCCACCGAAGCACCAACCAAGAGAGGTTCTCCTCCTTGAAGAACCAAGGAAGCAAAGAGTGAATCTTGCCCTTCCTCCTCGCCTTTTATACCCCTTTTTCCACATCACTTCCTGTCTCTCCCGCTCTTCTTAGGAACCAAAGCCTCTCAGTTTGCCTAGCATTGCCCAGAGGGCATTGAATGTAGGGTCCATCTCCCCTCCTCTGAGGATGTGAACTCTGATCAAAAGGATAAGAGTTCCTGACTTAAGTTAAAAGGGTGGAGCACTCCAAGTACTTGATTAAGTTAAGATTAAAAAAAAAATCCCTTTTACCATGTGGTTTGCTATTTCTTTATCTAGCTCATTTTACAGGAGAGGAAACTAAGGCAAACAGGGTTAAGTAACTTGCTCTAGGTCACACAGTTAGTAAATGTGAGGCCAAATTTGAACTCCTCCAGTAGATGGGTCTTTCTGACTCTAGGTCTGGCACTCTAGCTCCCCCTTTGTAATACTACTTTGGTCATTTACTCTTGTGTAGGCAAAGTTGCAAGTGTTCTGAGCCCTCTGCAATGTTATCTTTTTTTTTTTTTTTTTTAGATACTTATTTAGTTTCTTAAATTCTATAGCAGTCACTGGAAAGTCAGGGTTTTTCACTTAGCTCATGTTGAATAACTTAGTTTATATGGTAAGCTTGTAATGATCTGGAAAGCTTGGAAAAATAAAAGAGGTTTTTGGATGAGAGGATTCTCCTTATGTAATACATCCATATAATATAAAAAGTATAATAATAAATGCCATTATACATAAATTAAATATATTATAAATTATCTCTTTAAAATGTAACAATAATAAAAAGAGGTGGGCCTATCCCTGGTATGACTCTGAGAGACTTCCACGGAGTTAGGCATGTCCCCTGGATAGATTTTAAGTAAGAACCAGAATAAGAAGGGTCTTCATCACATGGATGAAGTCATGTACTCATTAGGTTTTTGCTGTTTAAGCTATTATCAATAATAATAATAATAATAATAATAATAACAGTGTTATCATTTGGGAGAAGAAATTTCCTTTTGCTGCCAACATTTTTTAAAAGAGATTTTGGTAGAAATCCTATGTGAAATCTATTTTTCATTTTTAGCAAATGGTAATTGAATGTTGATTTGAATCACTTAATTGAATTAGTTGAATTCAACTAGTTGAATGTTTTCTTGGTGTCTCAAAATCTTCATGAATAATATTAACCAAATAATTTAAATAAAGCATTTACATAATGCTTTTAAATTTTACAAAGCACTTAAAATTATCTCAATTGCTCCTCACAGAGACCCTGTGAGATAGGGTGCTATTATCCTCATTTTATGAATGAAGAAATTTGTAATTGAGGGGGTTAAGTGATTTGCAGACAGCTAGGATATTTCTGGGGCAAGATATGAACTCTCAACTCTTCCTGACTCCAATCCAGCCCTCTGCCTACTCCTCTGTACTACGTTTAATGGGATGACTAGACCTCAGGACAAAAGCACTTTGTAACTTTATAACTCTTCAAAATCTTTAGAAACGTGAGTATTAGTCATTATTTAGCAGATATTATTAATACTTAGAAAAGTTTGCCCCTACACTAAATGTTTTCAGCCCTCTGGACTCTTTTCATTGGTACATCTTTAATGCCATTGAAAAATCCTGTCAATTTGGTTAGTTGTTTGCCCTTGTTTGTACCACACTGTCAGACTCTTGCCCACTTGTTATTGGCTCTTCTCTTTCCTCTCTGTGGGTTGATTTCATGGACAATGTATGTTCACCTGCTCGCTGTCTCTATTCCTTATTTTTTGCAGTTCCTTTTCTGCTGTAGTGCAGAGGCCTGGATTTTGCAGTCATTACTAGCCAGTGAGAGCACATTTGTAGGTTAGTAAGTTGACCAATCACATTGCATCTTGCCATTTTGTGCATATTTTTTATTGCATTCCAGGTTTGTGGCTATTTCTGAGTATTGGTTTATCACAGTGTGATAACTGGGTAAGCCAAGATGTTATAAAGTTAATCTTTTAGACAGTTGTCATATTAGACTGTTAAATGAATGAGTGGGAAAAAAAGTATCCAGCATTTACAGTGTGCCAAGCTAAGTGCTAAGGATACAGATTCAAAAGTAAGACTTGTCCCTGCCCTATAGAAGCTTACATTCTAATAGGGGAAGACATGTAAGGGAGTGGTGTCAAGGAATCCATATTTTGGTTTGGAAAGTTATTAGAGTGGTATGGTGTCAAGGGAGTAGGTATACCTTTCCCATTAGCCACAACATTGTCTTTAATTATGGTTCTAGAACTGGAACACAAGAGTGAGAGGAGAGGGATGGAGGCTAGGGGAATAGGATAGCAGAGGGGATCAAAGTGAAACATGGCTGTTATCCTAGATGAGGCGGAGGGACACACCACACTTACCCACCATTTGGGGTTGGGCAAGACATTGAGGGTCTAGGCTGGAGTTTTAGAGTGGAAAGTGTTCAGTCCCAGGGCATGGTCTTTGATTCAGAGATTGTGTCTGAAGAGACTGACCCCTTGAAGAAAGGATCCCTGGTTCTTCCAGTTATTAGCTATGTGAGCCTGAGTAATTCTATTCATCTCTGAGCCTCTATGTTCTGGTTACTAAAACATATTCTTCTCCCTACCCTATGGAGATATTGTGAGGAAGATGTTTGTCCAGCCTGAAACTACTATTTTAAGAACCCAAGACCTCTAGTTGTAAGCTTCATTCTTGAAGTAGCTCTTAGCTAATGTGTTAATTATTTTACTTTGAGAATATAGAGTACTGCCTTTTTTATGCATTTGCTGGGATAGTTAGTCTTTTCCTTTGAGAGGGAAAATATTTAGTGTGTATTGCCATAGTTTGGTATTTTAAAACTTGATGAGTCTAACCAAACATTAACTACATTTTTACTTTTGGAGATTTCAGTAAATCAAGAACAGAAGAGGGAGAGAAGAAACAATTAGAATTGATTATGAGCCTGGGCCATCCTTTTATCTCTATTTTGTGTTCTGCCCAGTAAAACAAATTTTAAAATGAACACATAGCAATCATAGAAGCCTTGGTTTTCCTCAGTGATTTTTCCTATTGTTCATGGCAGTTTGAGTATATTTTAATTCCCTTGAATTTTTTTTTTTTTTAACTCTTACCTTCCACCTTGGAACCAGTTGGTTCCAAGGCAGAAGAGTGGTAAGGGCTAGGCAATGGGGGTTAATTGGCTTGCCCAGGGTCACACAACTGGGAAGTATCTGAGACCAGATTTGAACCTAGGACCTCCCATCTCTAGGCCTGGCTCTCAATCCACTGAGGCACCTAGCTGCCCCCAATGCTCTAGAATTCTGATTGAGGATATGTCTTCATCTAGGCAGCCAGATACTCTGTTTGTAGGCATATGATTTTGTGCTGTTAAATTCAACTAAGTAGGATATAAAACTGGGAAAATAGGTCGATAATGTGAGAATTCTTAAAGAACATTTTGAAGATATATATCAATTTTAGATTTTTGTGTGCTTGATAGACCATCTCTGGTATGTTATTAACTATTTCCTTATTTAATATGTGGAATTTAAAATATTTTCTGTTCTTAAAATGTCAGGGTATAAGCATAGATCTATGGATTAAAAGCATTCCCTTTTGTTTTCCTAGTTTTATTTGTAACTCATATGTAAGGATATACAGATTGGCAGAAGGATCTAGATTCTGGTTAGTGGGACTATGGTATTTTCGGTGATGCTTTTATTAACAAAGATTAATCAGGCTACATGATATAAATAAACATATGTGTTTATTGAAAAATTTTTATGATATTATTCAGGAATTTTTCAGCGGGGTCTGACTCTTTATGACTCCTTTTGGAGTTTTCATGGCAAAGATACTGAAGTAGTCTGCCATTTCCTTCTGTCGTCTATTTTACAGACCCAGAAATTTGAGGCAAACAGGGTTTAGTGACTTGCCTGGGGGGGTCTCATCCTTTGTTCTCTGGGAGAAAACAATTCTTAAAATGTATGCCTTTCATGAAATCAGTTAATTTGTAAGTTGAATGTCTTCAATTTTAAGAAGTATATTCTGATTCACATTTAAGCTCTGCCTTCTGGATACTGATGCTTCCTTTATCTATGATAAAGGCAGTACAAAATGTGTGCTAGCATTTTCATTTGACTATTACTTAATTTAAAACTTGCAAGTTTACAGCCAGATTACCAGTCTTGAGTAAACATTAAAAAAAAAAATCAAAGTTGATTCTTAAGTGAATCAAGTTTTCCTCAGTGTTTATAGAATGATGGTGGGATAATTTGATTGATTTGAATAAAAATATTTGTTCTGCAAATGGTCACTTGACTTGCTAAAAATGTATTACTGCAGATTTGGCTTATTTGGAACCTATTAACTTTGTTGATTCTATTTCTTGAAGGACAAATTAGATGATACATAGTTCCTTTTTCTCATTAATATTACAAAATGAGAAAAAATGTGTTAACTTTTAATTTTTTGTCTTTTATATCAATCAACATCTATTAAGTGCCTACTATGTGCCAGGCACTGGGCTAAGGTAGTTTTGTTTGTCTTCATGTTGCCTCCTTCAGATATTTCCTTCAGATTTGCATTATGCAAATCCTCTTGGTTTTGTTTTAGAAACTTACCATATATTAAAGTGTATAACTTTACCCAAGTTTTCCTTTGATTGAGTTTGCTTGTTCATTAGTTGAAGTTGACCTCTCCCTAGTTTCTGAGTTGTGGTGATCTCTGCTCATTAGCAGATGCTTAAATAGCAAAGCTTAGGTAAAACTTCTAAGAGAAGTCTATCTCAGTGTATGTCAATGTTTTCACTTTTACCAAAGTAAGTTCAGATTAACTAGAAAGTAGACATCTCTCCTGCATAGTTAGAACAACATATTTATCAATATCCAGATGAAATGATATCTTGCAGGCAGAGAATGAAGAGTTTTCCTTGGAAATAGACACAGACATTCTCTCTCTCCTTCTCTCCCTCTCCCTCATGATCTTTGGGAATAGGAAAACATGTCTATCGAATTCAGTCATCAGGGAGCTATTTGTATTTCTCTCATAGACTTTAATACCTTATTCCTTTATTATAGGTATTACTATCATCCTATGACTAACCCCACATCTCTGCCATGTGATACATTTTTTCTTCTTCTTTTTTTTTATTTTAAACCCTTAACTTCTGTGTATTGACTTATAGGTGGAAGAGTGGTAAGGGTAGGCAATGGGGGTCAAGTGACTTGCCCAGGGTCACACAGCTGGGAAGTGTCTGAGGCCGGATTTGAACCTAGGACCTCCTGTCTCTAGGCCTGGCTCTCAATCCACTGAGCTACCCAGCTGCCCCCATTTTTAATATTTTCAGAAATTAAGATATATTATCATCATTTACCCCAGGCACTGATGGTTTTAATGGAGACAGAATATTATTGAAATAAAGTACTTGATTAGTTTTGGCAGAAGTGTAAATAGGATCCAGATAAATGAATTTTAAAAATTTTAACCTACATTGTGCCATTAATGAAAAAAGACAAGGTTATAGGTAAGAAATAGAAAACAGGTTAATAGTTTGGTTTAATATCTTCAAAATGACTGTGGGATTGCTTATAAGTTGCATTGAGAACAATTGACCAGATATAGCCCTCTGCACAATGAATTCATTTGATTATTTTATTATCTTATTGAAAGTACAAAACTAGAACATAATTTCTCCCCCTCTTGGTTTTTGTAGAGCAGGTTGTTGCGTTGGATGCCCAAAATATAGTAGCTGTTTCCTGTGGAGAAGCTCATACACTTGCACTCAACGATAAGGGCCAGGTGTATGCTTGGGGACTTGATACCGATGGACAGCTGGGTCTGCCAGGGACAGAAGAGTATATCAAAGTGCCCAGGTAACAAAGGGGACCAATAAGAGGTCTTTTATTTTTTTTCCTTTAATAGTTATTAGAAAGTTGAAAATAATCACTTGTGAAAATTATTTTTAAGACCTTATTAAGTGTTCTGCTGTGTCCTTTGCTTTGCAGAGGAAAAGTGAGTTACCTTAAAAAATATTTTTCTCCCTTTGTGAGATTGTAATAAGGCATCTTGATGAACTGCCTCACTTCATGTAGTTCCTGAAATGTTAGTTTACTTTATTTCACCCCTTCCTCCCCAATAGATCTTTACTTTGGATTACATTTTTTAAAATTTAAGAAATCACAATATCATAGAAGTCATTTTTACTAAAATTTTTTTGAGTAGATCTGCTTAAAAATCTTAATTCTTCTCTCTTATAGAAATGCTTTTTTACTGTCGTGATTTACCATATAGTCATTAGTGAAACTTTAAAAATCCATGTAAATTTGTAAACCTTTCTAGTTCCCTTTTGATGGGTATAAAAAATCTTGCTCTTCTAAAAGTTGTTTTACTTTTCATGCTAGTGATAGTTACAGAAACAAGAGATAAGCTACATGTGGCATACCCTAAACTTATTTTAGTCCTATTTCAAAATAAAAATAAGTTTAAAAGATAACTTTTTTATGTTTTTATATCCTTTAGTGATGCTTCTGTATAGATTCAAATATAGGATTAAATTAAAATTTTTTCACTATATTAGGAAAATGAAACCTCATAAGATCCAAGCTCTAGAGTTGGCAGGGATTTTGAGGCTGTGGAATCTAACCCTCTGATTCTACAGATGAGGAAAATGGCCCTGAGAGATTAAATTATTTGTTCAGAATTGATGTAAGGCAAGATTTGGATTCAAGTTTTCTAACTGCAGAATTAAAGTCCTTTCTACTGTCTTCTGCAGCCTCCTAATGAATTAATATCAGGGTGAAATATTTAATTTTTTAAAAGTTATGTAAACTATAAATGAATGAGCTTATTTTTTCAAAATCACATTTGCCCACATATGTCCAGAGGTGTTTTTTTTAAGGTAGTTCAAGTTTAAGTAATTCTTAATGTTTAACAAATTATTATATAGCTAGTGATTTTTATTGCTCATTTGACATTTTCTATCAGCAGAGTATGTTGAGGTCCATGGGATTCGTCTGTATCAAATGTAGGTAGCTAGAAACTGTAGAACATTAACAAAGATTATTGCTGCTCCAGAAGAAACAAAGGAAAATAAAATAAAGTCAACAAGCCTAATTCCCAGTGCTCTACCAATGTTCCATAACAATGTAGTTGCTTGGGATGGGTTGTTTTATGGCTGTGAAAATTGAAGCTTTTAAATTATGTTTCTATAAATTCC
This sequence comes from Gracilinanus agilis, assembly GCF_016433145.1. NCBI lineage: Eukaryota > Metazoa > Chordata > Mammalia > Didelphimorphia > Didelphidae > Gracilinanus > Gracilinanus agilis. The sequence continues at coordinate 700,533,947 of NC_058131.1, forward strand.
ATTCAAAACAAGTTAAGAAAATTCACACTATATTGGATACTGACAAATTAGGTGATATAGAGAATTCAAAGGAAGAAATAAAGAAGTAACAGCTAATATTTATATGGGACTTTTATGTTTTGCAAGGCACTTTACAAATACTGTCTCATTTTATCTTCAGAATAACTCTAGAAAGTAGGTGTAGTTACTATTAAGCAGCTGATGTATGCTAGGTCTAGAGTCAGGGAAATCTGAGCTAAAATTTAGCCTCAGATACTTACTACCTGTGCGACCCTGAACAAATCGCTTAATCTCTGTCTGTCTCAGTTTCCTTAGCTAGAAAATGATGATAATAATAGCACCTATTCCCCAGGGTTGTTGTGAGGAGCAAATGAGATAATATTTGTAAAAAGTGCTTAGCAGAGTACCTGGCACATAGTAGGTACTATACAAAATCCCTTCTCTTTCCCTCTCCATTATCCACACTTTATAGGTAGGGAAACTGAGGCTACGGGAAGTCAACCTATTTAGGATCACTCGAGCTGGTTTTGTACTCACCACTTTTCCTGACTTCAGGCCCAGCACTCCCTACCGTACCACCTAATTGCCTAATTCTACAAAATTAGTCCACCATCCTACTGAGGATAACTTGATTTTGAAATCTAAAGAACAAAAAAGATGCAACTTTTATTGTTTTTGAAGATACAAGTTTTGCCTAGTTGGTGAGTGATCTCATTGAGCCTAGAACCCTAGTATCCTGCTTCAGAGTCCAGTGCTCCGTCCACCCACTCATTCTCTCCTTCTTTCCTTCCTTTGCTTCTTCCTTAAAAGTTTTCACTTGAGCCTTTCCTTTGATTTCTGTGTGATTCTTAAGACTGGATCTCTTAACATCAGTCTTTTCTCGGTCCCTATTTTCATGATTTGTAGCAGTATTTTTAGGAGCTGTTTCTTTTCATCTCTTTTATTCCATTTCCTTTTCTTACCCTTTCACATTACTTTCTGAATCATATCATTTTTTTCTTCCCCATTGTCCATTTTTAATAATTTCTATATGGAGGATTTGGGTCATAAGATAGAGTTGAAAGTGAGGGATTGCCTCATTCCTTCCCATCCTGCTCCCTGCCCATGTTTTACAGATGAGGAGACTGCTCCAGACAGATAAAATGATTTTCTCAGTGCCACCCAGGGAGTGAGCTAGTAAGCAGAGCCAAAATTCAAACTTATACTTAAGCTGTGGCCTAGGTCTCTATGAAAGAGTAAGTGCATCCTCTCTCCTCATGGTTTCATCAGGCAGGCAACATAGTATAATGTACAGAGAGCTGGGTTAGGGCCCCTGCTCTTCTCCTAACTCATAGCTTGGCCCACCAAGGCCAAGTCATGGAACCTTTCTTAGCCTCAGTTTCCCTATTTGTAAAATGAGGCATTTGGCTTAGATGATGACAACTCTAAATGTAGGATCTGAAAATAAGCCTCTTCTTCACACTCTCACTTCTGTTGCTCTATATTGAATTGGATAAATTAAGCATTGAAAAGTAATAGGGCTGAGTAGTTAGTTGGCTCAGTGATAGAGATCCAGGCCTGAAAACAGGGAGGTCCTAGGTTCAAATGTGACACCAGACACTTTCTAATTGTGTGACCTTGGGCAAGTCTCTTAATCCCCATTGCCTAGCTCTTACTGTTCTCTCTCTTTTAAAAAAATATAACCCTTACTTTCCATTTTAGAATCAATATTGTGTATTGGTTCTAAAGCAGAAGAGCAGTAAGGGCTGGCCTTACTTAACTGGGGGGTTAAGTGACTTGCTCAGGGTCACATTTGCCCAGCTAAGAAGTGTCTAAAGTCAGATTTGAACCTAGGACCTTCCATCTCTAGGCCTGGCTCTCAATCCACTGAACCACTCAGCTACTCCTAACCAATTCTTTTTTTTTTTTTAAACCCTTATACTTCGGTGTATTGTCTCATAGGTGGAAGATTGGTAAGGGTGGGCAATGGGGGTCAAGTGACTTGCCCAGGGTCACACAGCTGGGAAGTGTCTGAGGTCAGATTTGAACCCAGGACCTCCTGTCTCTAGGCCTGACTCTCACTCCACTGAGCTACCCAGCTGCCCCCTAACCAATTCTTAATATTGATTCAGAGACAGGAAAAGTAAGGGTTTAAAAACAAGTGTTAGGGAAGAAAAATATCAAGACAGAGCATAATGAAATTGCATTTTGAAAATTGCATGAAACTGATACACTTATGACTGCCCTCCCTTTTCTTTATATCCTTATACCTTCAGGGAAACTATTATTCAAGTCTGCACCTCTAGATGTCTTTACTTTGCAAAACATACATGAATGAGTTGTTGATCCTAGTGTTTTATTTTAGTTTTTAATCAGTCTTTTTAATTAACTTGGATTTATTTTGATGTTTTGCCATTTTTCTTGACTTCAATTCATCTTAAAGTTTACTCAGATTTTTGCTTGTTTTTTCTTTTATGAATAGATATCTTAGTAATATCAGATTATAGTACTGAATCAGTGTAAAAAGTACTTTAGATGCCTGCTAAAAGACATTTAAACTGTTACTGGTAAGCCAGGAGTGACTGATAGAGTAGGACTCTCTGTCCATGGGGGATTTGTTCTAAGACCTACTGAGGATGACTGTCTGAGCGGATATAAATAAACACCTGCTGACCCCATATATATGTGCTTTCTTTCAGCTAGGCACTCTGTCCTCCCCTCCCCTGCTTCCCCCAAGCTTTAAAAAACTAAAGTGAAAGCAGAGGGGGCAGACTTTCAAGGTCAGGATAACTGAAACCCCTTATTCCTGGAGGTTTGCAATTAGGGTAACTGAAACAAGGGACCCTCCAGCATTTCATGGATAACTGAAACCTGGGATAAAAGGGGCTTACTAAGTGTTTGCATTTAATGTTAAAACTAAATCATAGCAATAATAATATTGCTGTATCTTGTCTCATTTTCATTTCATAAAGTGCTTTCATTTTTCTCAGTTAACCCCCAAAAGAGCTCCATATGGTATGCAGAAGAAGTAATATTCCCATTTTACAGTGACAAACCTGAACCACAGAAAGGCCACCCAGGACCACCTAGCTTATTAGTAAAATTTCAGACTGGGGATAGAGCTTGAGTGAAAATTAATGCTTAGGAATGGGAAGAGATTCCTTGGAACATTGTGGCATTTGAATCAGCTTTCAGGCCAATTGGCTAAAAGAAGGGAGAAAGCCATGAACTTTCTAAAATGAAAGAGCCAAGAAATTAACAACAGGCTGCACCTGGAGTCTTCACATTAGACTAGATCAGTGATTCCCAAAGTGGGCGCTACTGTCCCCTGGTGGGTGCTGCAGCAATCCAGGGAGGCGGTGATGGCCACAGGTGCATTTATCTTTCCTATTAATTGCTTTTAAAATTAAAAAAAAAATTAACTTCCAGGGGGCTAAATAATATTTTTTCTGGAAAGGGGGCGGGAGGCCAAAAAAGTTTGGGAATCACTGGACTAGAGGAAAGAATGTAATCTATAGGAATCCAGGATGAGCCTCATATACTGAATTTATTCAGGCTGCAGTCTTTGCTGGCCTCGGGTTTCTTTTGGAAAGTTGATAAGTGACTTTGTTCAGTGCTTAGTATTGAAAATGCCTCCTTACTCAGGTGAAACCTCACTGAGAAACCATTTGCTAAATTCTGCTAGTAAGTTTTGTCTAATTTCAGCCCAGAGTATATATGCAAATCAGGAATTTCGAAGAAACAGTGAATTTAGATAGGATGCAAATAGTTTGTGTTCTTAAAAATATTAGTTTAATTTTGTTTTTGTTGTAAATAGTTGAAAATAAGTTAATTGAAATCAAAATTTTCGTTAACATCTCCCCCCCCTTTATTTTATTTTAAATTTCCACATAAGTTTTCTGAAGTTAAATGATTCATGTTGTCTCCCTCCCTTCTTCCCTCCTCTCTCCCAGAGTTGACATGCAACTCAGTGTGGGTTATACATATAATCTGTAAAACATTTCCATATTATTCATTTTTCTAAGTGAATAACCTTATAAAACCAAAGCCACCCTGAATCATATACTCAAATAAACAAGTGGCAAATCAAATGTTATCATCTGCATTTATACTCCAACAATTCTTTCTCTAGAGGTGGATAGCATTCTTTTTTATAAATCCCTTAGAATTGTCCTGGATCTTTTTATTGCTGTTAGTAGCAAATTATATCATATTTGATCATTCCACAGTATTTCAGTTACTATGTCTAATGTTCTCCTGGTTCTGCTCAATTCACTGCACATCAGTTCATGTAAGTCTTTCCAGTTCTTTCCAAAATCATCCTGTTCTTTGTTCCTTACAGCACTGTAGTATTCTGTCACCATCATGTACCACATTTTGTTCAGTCATTCCCCAATTTAAGGACATCCCTTTAGTTTCTAATTTTTTGCCACCACAAAAAGTGCAGCTACGAATATTTTTGCATGAACAGGTCCTTTCCCATTTTTTTGAAATCTCTTTGGGATATAGACCTAGTGGTTCACATTGACATTTTAAGAAAAACTTTGGGGAAAGTTGGACTTTACAAACTTCCTGGTTTTGTGTTTAATGTAAAACTTTATGACAAGGTGACTTAGCAGACAAATGGCATTGCTGATGATTCTGATTAGTTACTGCTATCATCCAAACAGAAATGACTCTTTAAGTACTTTGTATAGATTGTTATAGTACTCTTAATACAGAGGTCAAACTACTACTTTCTCAGTCTGAAGCAATTGCTCACTTTTCAGCATAGGTATAATTGAAATAATAATGCCTTTCCCAAATCAAGAAATGTTTTTCCTTATAAAAACAAAAAAGAATGCTTTTTCATAGTTTCATAATAACTTCTGTAAACTATTTGGTAAAATAAAGCATCTTTTTTAAAGTTGACTTCAATTATTCAAATGTCTTATAGCCAGAAGCAAGAGATTTCTTAGTTTTTATTATATCTAATTATAGGCATTTCATACTGTTTGTCAGTAAACTGTGAATTCTGGATTTATTTGTTGGAATTGTATTTACTCTTTAGTATTCTCATTATTATTATTATTAATGTAATAGTCTGATTTCTGCTTTAAATTAGAAAGAACTAGAATTTAGTAGTTTGAAAAAGATTGACAAATGTAAAAATTAATATGAAATGTTTTATTTTGATTTAAAAAATAACTTTGACCTGAAGTATTTAAAGTTATCTAAAGAAATTTCATCCTTAGAATGAAGCATTTTCATAATTTCCTTAATATATATTTAAATAGTTTTAGATAAATAAAAAAATTTAAATGACAGGTACGTAATTTGAGATACAACAACAAAAAAAAAGAATAAACCTTTCAGAATCAATAACTAAGTATCAGTTCTAAGACAAAAGAGTGGTAAGAGCTAGGCAGCTGGGGTTAAGTGACTTGCCCAGGGTCAAATAGCCAGGAATTATCTGAGGCCAGATGTGAATCCAAGTCAACCAGTCTCTAGGCCTCTGTCTGCTGAACCATCTAGCCTCTCCCCTTGTTTAGAGGTTTTTAAGGAACACAGAGTAGAAGGAAAACTGTTTGAAATATGTTAGAAACCACAAAACAAATAAAAATGAAGCATTAATGTTTTGAGATTGCCAGTGTGCTTCAAAATCTTAACTAGTGTAAATTCAGTTGTAAAGAAGACTGGCACATAGGAGAGTAATTCAGGGATGAGTATAAGTATACTTTTGTTTGAAATTCATGCTTGCTTTTCAAGGTATTTTAAATTGTTTTTCTAAAATAGTTAATATTGTCATGATTTTGATCACAAATGTTAGGGAATTGTGCTCTGATGCAAGAGAATGCCACAACATGCCATTTGAACAGAGAGTTATATATTCTGTGTTTGATTAAGCTCTCCTTTTTTTTTCTTCCCTCCTAGAAATATTAAAAGTTTGACAGATATTCAGATAGTACAGATTGCCTGTGGTTATTATCATTCCCTTGCACTCTCAAAAGGTAAGCATCTCTCTCTTTTTAAATACCTCATTATTCTCATTTGATAGTTGTAGTGAATAAATGTTCCAAGCCATCGTTTCACAAACCTTATGGTTAGTGTACTTATGAGAAAAATTGATTCTTAAGGCCCATGGGGCTTCCCACAGATGCACATCAGAACTTCATTATCAGTACCTTGTCTACTTTTTTCAGGGGCTATATTTTTGAAAAGAACAGAACATGTGGTGCCAGGTGTAGGCCTTGTTTTCACTACACATGGCCATAAATGAAGGCAGATGTTAAGTGACCTTATGTTTGCCTGTGGGTAATTTTTGCATTATTTAATGGCATGTCCAGTGAACATGCTTTTCCTGACTGAGTTGGTGTGACTGGAGGGAGGATTCCAATGTCCTTCCTTCATGGAATATTGGCCTAGTATCATTATGGACTTTTTATATTGCCAATATGACATTTCAGTCACATTCCTTCTCTTCTTGCCAGTTATAAATCTATTATCTCTTCAGGCACCATATGTAAAATTAGTTGGACTTCCTTGTTTAAAGATAACACGAGGTCCATGTTAAACATCTCTATATTAAGGTGGTGAACACTGGCATGAAACTCATTTGTTTCATCTATGGATTATTTCTTTATTATTCCAAAACAGTTTAAGTTGAAATGCTTTACGGGTTTTTTTTGGTCAAACTGTTATGTTAAATGGTTATTTCTTCAAGGAATATATCACCAAAGATAATGCTACCCATTATATACCACTTTCATTTAGCAGGAAGGCAGGTACTATTATCTGTTGCCTGGGTAGCATGAAAGGAAAAATTCTTCCTTTTTGGTGTTGATAAACAGATCAAATCAAATTACATCTTTGTCCATCTGAGCTAACAGTCCTATTTTGTCTTATTTTCATTATTAGCATAGAGAAACTCTTCAGCAATCACTTCACTTTTGCTATCATATTTTTTTTTAAATCTTACCTTCTGTCTTGGAACCAATACTGTGTATTGGTTCTAAGGCAGAAGAGTGGTAAAGGAGTTAAGTGACTTGCTCAGGGCCATACAGTTAGGAATTGGAACCCAGACCCTCCCATCTCTGAGTCTGGCTCTTAGTTACTGAGCCACCTGGCTGCCCGATGCTGTCATGTTGATGGAGATTAAACCCTTTTTTAACTAAAACCAACCAGAATTTCAGTCTTTGATGACAACAGTCAGATGTTTAGAAAATAGATTATAGAATGTTAACAGAAGATATTTTTGTTTGGTGACACTGGCACACTAAATGCATTGAAGATCTGTTGTATCTATTACTCTTGACAATTGGTTCCTCATGGAATGAGAGAGTGATGTTTATGAAGAGATTCAAACATGTAGTCTAATGTAAGTTTTCATGTGCCACACATTCATTTGTATATCTTTTTGAAAGTCATCAAATAAGCACAATATAATTATGCATTTTTCTTGGGCTTCTAATAACATGTGCTTTAGTCAGTCTTTAGGCTGACTGGCCTGTATTTTATGTTTGTTTTTTTCTTCTCATGCTAGAATTTTGTCATTATGTCCCTTTAGTAATCACTGTTTTTGATTTTTTTGTGTTTCTTTTCCATTAGGTTTTTTTTTTTGGGGGGGGGGTAAAGGTTTAGGTATTAACTTTTTTAGGCTTTGTGAGCCAAGAGGCAAAATCAAGGATTTCCTATAGCTTACACAACAAGATTGAAAATAAATTTCCTCAGATTTTTTTATTTACTTAGTTATTATCATTATCGTAATTTCAGCTGGGTGCTTTTTTTTTTTGTAGTACAAGTCTATTAATGATAGGAAATTCTCTTTTGAGGGATAATATTTTGCTTAATTGGGGTTTAGAGTTAGTGACCCTTTTCATCAGACTTGATTGCAAGCATTCATCTGTTAATGCTGATCTGAAATGAAACTGTATTTCATCTTTGACCACACCTTTTATACAAATTGATCTCAGTTGGTGAACAGAAGATTTTAGTTGATCCTATTCATTGCTTGGAAGGCATTTATAGAATTCTAATAGATTTCTTCTCTTGAGATTTGCATGTCATTACATTGTAGATTAATCATTTCCAAATGAAAATTAAGTGGAAGCCCCTCAATTGCACAGTTGAATTTACACTGAGGTCTGAAGAATGGTTTCGGAATTGTGCAAATTTGTGTGGGAATAGAGATCTTGCTTCTTGTTTAACTTCTGACAGCACGGAAAGGGTATAAAGCAGTTTGACATTGCTTATGGCTTGTAGCTGTTGTTAAATTGACTTTACTGCAGTGTAAGTTTCACATATAAGTCCTGTTTTGCCTTGAATTTTAGATTGGATTTATATTAAGAAACATCAAGTCTGTCTTAAAAGCTAATTTCCAGAGCTCCTTGGTGTCCAGTAATAGTGGTTGAGTGGTGATTCTTTTAGTTCAGAACAATTTTCAGTCTTGGCCCAGAGTTAAAAATAATCGTAATGTAACTTTTCCCCCTTTCTTGTTTTGACATGATTGGATATGTATGAGTAATAAAATAAGTGTTATGGAGAAACATGGGATATTTGAAATACTTTTGAGTTATTCCCACATTGCTGCGGTTTGGAGTGCACTGAGCAGCCCTGCAAAGGGATTAGAGTATCATGCCCAATCTTTTTTATAGTCTCTCGATTCTGCCTTATGGTTTGAGAAGAGCCATAGAAGATATGGGAAGGAATGAGGGTGGTAAGACATGGTCCAAAAGCCATAGTTTGCTGACCCTGCACTAAAGTATCACATTGTCATGGGAAATGATGTGACAATTCCATCATGATCATTTGCATAGCGCTACTGTATAAAGTGATCCATATAGTCACATTTCCTATACCAGCTCTTTTCTTCCTTAGAACCAAATTCCACTGTATGTTTTTAAAGTTTATAAAGCTGTTTGTTCTTTTAAAAAATTTTATCTTATCCAAAATTTTTGCTTTCTATATCTCTGCCTAAAGGAATTTTGCCAATTTAGAATGATCTAGTGATCCCTTTTGTAGGTAACAACTTAAACTCAGGAAAAGAGAAGGTGGAGCTAGTTAAGAGTTTTCTTTGTACTCTGCTCTACTGAATCATTGTCTCCTTCAGTATTGGTTTAGAATTAGAATATGAAGAGATGGAAAGGAGAACTTGCTATTTATTTATTTTTATTGTCTACTAGAATAGAAGTTAGAGCTTGGGCCCCCTAACATTTATAACTCACATTTACATAGCATTTTAAGGTTTCCAGGACATTTGATGATAGGTTAGGTGATGTAAGAATTATTGTCCATGTATCGAGAGAAGCAATGTGGCCTAATGGAAAGAGGTTTGGATTTGGAGGCAGGATCCCTGGAGTCACTTTCTGACATGCCTACTTAGGGCATTTCATGAAACCTGGGCAGGTCACTGTCTCTGTTTTTTATGAGCAGGTTGGACTCATACATCTCAAAGTTACCTTCTTGTTTTAAATTTATGATTCCAGAACAACCAACTTGGCAGGTGACACAGCTGGAGTTCAACCTCTTTTCACAGTGCCACCTTGGCACAGTTTGAGTTTACAACCTTGAGATCTTAGACTATCTTTTTTAGAACAAACCTAGTCAGGTGACTGGAACCAAGCAGCTTATTGTGAGTATAGTGGACCCTAGTATCCCTTGTTAGATTTGGAACTATCATTTAGAGCTTGCTGTTCTGAGAGGGAAGAAATCTATTATGGGAAAAAATAGAAACATTGCACAAAATAAACAAGCAAATTGGTTTATCTAATCAAAATAGATGATGAATTAAAACTACTTTATGTAAGTTAAAATCCACAGAAAGCATACACACAAAAAAAGAAAAGGTGAGCCTGAGATTTTGACCTTTCCTTCTTGTACCTTTGCTTGCCTGAAGTATATTTAGTCTTCTGTCTGGCTTCAAGAAAGAGTGAGAAGCCTCTTGAGTCTCTGGTTATTTATGTTTCCTACAGAGGGAAGAGGAGAGGAGAGAGTTAGGATATATAATTTATTATGTGGGAAAAGATAGCTTTAGATTAATCAGATTCATCCCTGTAATCCCATTTTGCTGTGGGGAAAGGGAACAGAATAAGCATTTAGATAGTTCCTACCACTTGCTAGGTACTGTGCTAAGTGCTTTACAAATATTTGGTCATTTAATTCTCACAACTGCCCTGTAAAGTGTAGGTGGTGTTGTTATTCTCTTTTTACAGTTGAGATAAAGAGGCAAACAGAATAAGTGATTTACCTAGTGTTTGAGACTAGATTTGAACTCAAAATTATCCTGACTCTCTTAACTTCTGCTTATCTAGTTTCCTCTGACATGCTTTGTATGCTATGCTAGTCATATTTGCTAATAACATCATGAAAGTGTTCATTTTTGACACTTAGATAATTCATTCAAAATGTTGCTAAAGTAAAAAATTTGTGATTTATATCCTCTTTTAGCATGATTACATTCAAAAGGGGGTGGCAATTGTGAAAGGAGGATGATTTGAATTGATGAAGCTTCTAAACTGAAGAGTTGTTTGTTATCATTAAAAGAAATGGAATTTTAAAAAGCAGCTAGGCGACTCAGTAGACAGTCAGATCTAGAAATGGGAGGTCCTGGTTTCAGGTCTGGCCTCAGCCACTCAGCTGTATGACCGTGGGCAAGTCCCTTAATCCCTATTGCTTAGTCTTTACTGCTCTTCTGCCTTGGAACCAATATATTGTATTGATTCTAAGAGGGTAAGGACTCTATTAAAAAAAAAAAAGGAATTTCTTACTTTAATTATTTAACTGCATTAAACTCAAAGCTAACACAGTATTGTTCGGTAGAGGTCCTTAGATCTGCTTAAATGAATAGATAAGAAATATGCAGAATTGACACGTAAGATGTTTTTATAAGGACTAAAAAAGTTTTTCACAAACACTTTAGACATCTCCTTGTGATTGTCTTTTCACTGTTACTTTATATAACCTGAATTTTTGTAACTAGTACAGTCAGAGGATTAACTGTTCCATTGGGTGATGTGTTTCCTCGCACCATCATGCATGTGAAGGTGGCAGAAATTTTTGCAACTTCTCTTGTTCATTGACAATTTGATTCAGTTCAAGACATCTGCCTTACTATGTGCTAGACTCTGGGATACAAAGACATAACCAAAATAGTTCCCTACCTTCAAGTAGCTTATACTTTACAAAAAAAATGAAAAGAAAAACCTCGAATGATTTTATTGAGTGAAAAAATGTTTAAATACAACTTCCTGCATTTAATAGTCAAATAAACTCATGTGTGTTTTTTCTTCTTTTACAGGAAGTGAAGTTTTTTCCTGGGGACAGAATAAGCATGGCCAGTTGGGTTTAGGCTTTGAGCTGAGAAGTCAGAGTGCCCCGCAGCTGATTAAATCTCTGCTTGGAATCCCTTTCATGCAGGTAGCTGCAGGGGGAGCACACAGTTTTGTGCTTACCCTTTCTGGAGCGATCTTTGGATGGGGACGGAACAAGTTTGGTCAGCTGGGTCTTAATGATGAAAATGGTAGGTTCCCATTACCCTCTACCTAGGGTAGATAACTCTGAAAGTGTCTTTGGAATTGATCTTTTATATTGAACCTTTACTATACCCTGACAGCTCAGCGCTAATAGTTTTTATCTTACAAAATCACACACCTGTCAGAAAAAGTCATTGCATAGCAGCACAAAGACATTGTACTGTTGACAGTCAGAAAACTGAGGTTCTAGTCTCCCCTTGCTAATCATGAGATTAGTGGTCAGGGGAACAGGTGGCTACTCTTTGTTTTCTGTTTATAGAGCAAGGAGGTCCATCTTTTAAGTCCTTTTCAGCTCTCAAAGTCTCTTAAGAGGACCAAAGTCTGCTTGAGTAGATCATAGAAATGGAATCCATATGTTCTGAGTGTTAAATGAAACTTAAGACTATTTTGGCTCAGCACTTTCTTTCAAGAGTCCGTAACTTATTGTGAGGCAAGGTGCTTATAAAGATCTTTGTTTTTCAATTATGAGAGTTATCTGAGAGGGTCCCCCAGCAACACTAAGCAAATAGTTGTAACAATTTGGGAATTGCAGGTTACTTCACCCTATTTGACAAAGTAAAGTTCATTAAAAAATGTATCTCCTACAAAATAGTTTACATTTATTAGGCACAGAGGTGGACGTAGTTCAGAGAGTGCTGGACTTTTGATCCAGAAAGGACCTGGGTTTCGAACTTGGCCTCAGGTACTTCCCAGCTGTGTGACATCACCCTGGGCATGTCACTTAGCCTCTGCTTTAGTCTCCCATCTGTAAAGCAGGGATAATAACAGCACCTGCCTCCCAGAGTTGTTATGAGGATCAGAGCTAATATTTGTAAAGTGTTCTGCAAACCTTAAAGCATGACATAATTGCTAGTTACCATATTTATATAGCATTTAGGAAACTTTTATAAAGCCCTTTCTGCTTTAGTTTTGAAGAGTTCTTTGACCTTTGAAAATGACAGTTCAGAAACAGAGAATATAATTTATTGATAGGGGTAAGGGGCTAGCCTTATTGGTATGGGGAATTCCTCAGGTGAGAAAACTCCCTTTCCTAGTGCAGGCCAGCATCTTCTTTGAAACTAAGAGTCTTTCAGAATTGCCTCGTACTCAAATGTCAAAACACATATCTTACAATACTCCCAAATGTGGCCTGAACCAGATTGAAATATAATTATGAAATATTTAACAAAATAAATAAAAATAAGACAGAATATGGATAATATTACATTTTAAAATGAGGTCAGTAATTAGCCCTTCAGGAATCCTTCTGTGCAGTTTGGTGACCCCTGTATCTGTGTTTGAGTTCTGATTCTGCTGAGAGATTAAGTAGTTTATAGCCAGTACTTGTCAACAGTGGGACTTGCATATAAACGGATCTGACTGGCTCTGAGGTCAGCTCTTTGTTAGCTATTCCATGCTTCCACTTGCCTTCAGAATAGCTGAAATGGTTTCAGGTACCCAAATAAGAAATGGATGAGTAGTTTTAAAAATTCTTTTTCACAAACCACTGATACAGTGGACAGAGCTATGACCCAGAAGTTTGGAAGACTTCAATTCAAACCCTACCACTAACCAACAACGATGTGAGACCTTGGGCAAGCCCAAAAGCCTGAGTGTTCTCAAGCAGTCTTAAGTGACTTTGGTACTCTGATGAAAGTCTAGGTCCTTACGTGGTGTGAGCTTCTTACAAGACATGATATTCTGTCTCCAAAAAAGACATTAGGGATACTCCAGCCCAGATGAAGGACCAGAAGCTCAGTGTCTGGCTAAGGATCACATGGCTGTTTGTCACAGAGCCAGGCCTAGAACCCACATTGCCTGCTTCCTATTCATTCCATTGTGTTTCTCATTATACCATCTCGTGTTATCCTGAATGGATCTTAAAATTGACATGACAGTAGGTGCTTTAGCAGTTGAGGTCAGTTAGAATTGTAGAACAGGGCTTACAGCCCAAAGAGACCAATTCAGCATTGCCATTCCATGTTACTTAAAAATGTGCCCTGTACGTTTGTACCACATGTACATAATTTAGAATGTAGATAGTTGTGCCCCTTCTTCCCTTTTCAATGTGAGACAGTTTTCCTATTTGCTGCTTGGCTTAGGAAATTCATTGAATAGCTTCAGCAAGCATTTAACAGATGTGCTAGGCACTGTCTTAGGAATCAGAGCCACAAAGACAGAAATGAAACAGCTACTGCCTCTAAGAGGGGTGCCATAGTGTGCAAAGTGCTGGGTCTGGAGCCAAGAAGATGACCTCTGTCAAATATGGCCTCAGGCCCTTGCTAGCTGGATGTCCTTAGGCAAATTCACTTAGCCTCTGTTTGCCCATTTGTAAAATTGGACTAACAGCACCTACCTCGAATGGTTTTTGTGAAGATTAAATAAGAGAATAATTAAATGCTTACTTAGCACAGTGTCTGCTACATAGTAAGTGCTATATAAATGTTAGCTTTATTAACTCTATGTGCCCATCAGAGATGTATTCAAGAAAAACAAATGAAACCTGAGTAAATACTTGATGCATAATGTAAAAATTGAATGAGTTTTAAAGTGTTAACATTTTTGTTTAAATTTTCAGATAGGTTTGTTCCTAATTTGCTGAAGTCACTAAGATCACAGAAAATAGTTTATATTTGTTGTGGAGAAGATCATACAGCAGCTCTTACCAAGGTATAAATCTTGTAAAACTTTAGACTTCATTCTTTTATGCTAGTAGTAATTATCAGATCAGGACAATTCTTGGACTTAATGAAAACTATTTTCAGTGTCATGTAAAAAAACAGGAGTGTAGTGCTTGTGTGTTGTTAGGAAAAATATTAATAAAAAGGAATATTATAAATGCTCATTTTCAACAATTGTTTCCTCATCTTCTTTCTTTGTTAATTGGCAGTGTTTTGTATCATAAAAGAAAAATACTATGGCATGAAGTTATGTGTGACCCTTTCTGAGGTTTAATTCTCCAGCTTTGGGTTAAGTATTGCTGAGACATCAAATTTTCAGTGTTAAAACTTCCTCTCTAGTGCATTGTGACTTGCCATGCTGGGTAGATTAATTCCAAATTATACTGTACAGCTGTGTATTGTTTTAATTTAGCATCCATTTGGCTTATAAATATTTTATACTAAGTAGTAGAGGAAACTGAAGCCCTCTATTATCCACAGGCCAAGTACTGTGCAAGCAGTTACAATAAGAGCTTTCCTCACACAATCTTGCCAGTGGCTTCATCCCTGACCTGGAAGGAGCACCCTATCTTGGGGTGAGTGCTAATTCAGTGTCAGTGCTGCTTGGTCTGATATAGAGATCAGCAATTAATTGAAAAGAAACAGTGGACATGATCCCCCAAAACTTTTCAAGGTCATTATTTTATGTTTATGTCTAAGAGGACTGGCAAGGTCTCGCATTGACCAAATTTGAAATGAGTGTGTTTATTTGTTTTTTCTTCTGCTCTGCATGGTGGATAGACACAGTTAGGAAACATGAATTAGAATTTGAAACTTTATATTCCTTCATATTTAAAATTGACTTACAATAAATAGTATCCTTAATAATTAACAAATGTTTGTCAACCTAAGATGTCTACAGTGCAAAAAGTACAAATTTTTAAGTTAAATAGCTACTACTGTACAAAACTTTTCTGCTTGAGAAATTTTTACTTCTCAAGGTTTTGCTTGATAACTAAGCATGCTGAATAAGTTTTTTTTTCAAACATTAAGTCATGTACTCAAAGTAAAATTTTAGCAACTTTCATCAGATATTGGCAGCAAGAAGTATTTAGAGTATATTAAAACAATCAAGATGTTTTATAGGGTTTTTATTTATTATAAGAAGACTAATAGTATTAACTATATTATTAACTAAAATTTATTTGTAAAATCATATACTTATGAAAGTGTGGTGAAGAAAAAGAAATTTTTAAATATTCTTGTTTTGGGGATAATTGGTAGCTGGTGGCACATTTTTGCAATTGAACAATTTCAGGCTATTATTGATGTGGTTCTAATCAAAAAAGCAAAATTACTCAATTTGAATTTAAAAATGTTTGTGTACTATAATAATATAGAATGAAAGAAGAAAATTATGATCTCTTTTACAAAGATTTAAATTGAGAACATAACTGGTTCTTCCTGAGAGATTTTATAATATATAGGTTCCAAAGTAATCTTTCAATAATGTAAAAATAACATTTGCATAATTTGAGGGTGACACAATTTTAAAGGCATAATGTGAAAAAATAAAAACTCCCATCAGTTTTGGGTTTAGTGGAATCTTGTTGGCATTTAATTAGAATTCATTAAGATAATAGTAATAGTTATAGAAATAAATGCCAAGAAAAAAAGATGAAGATATTCATCTTTTTAGTAGTAACAATGATTAATATTTATTTCTGAATAATTTTAATTTTAATAACATAGTAGTAACTGTGTGGTTATACCACTAGCCTTCAGCTCAAGACTGTAAATAAAATAAAATGATAAAATATTTAGAACTGTGTTTCAGTATCTTATAGGGAAGGAATAGGAAGGGGGAAAAATTGACTTGTAATAAAGACACTTATTTTTGTGTGGTGTGGTCCTCGTGTAATAAATGGGGTACTTTATATTTTTTCCAGGAAGGTGGGGTCTTCACATTTGGAGCTGGAGGCTATGGTCAGTTGGGGCATAACTCGACCAGCCATGAGATAAACCCCAGAAAGGTTTTTGAACTTATGGGAAGCATTGTCACACAGATTGCATGTGGACGGTAAAGTACATTGGAGAACATAATTATGGCGTCTGTGTTTCTGCACTATATTATTTCTCTTTCTTTCCCCATCATCTTTGTATCTGGGATAAAGAACAGTTTTATGCATATTTACTTATGTGGATAGAATACCACACATTCTTCCTGACTTGAGTTCAAATCTGGCCTCAGACACTTACTATATGACCCTGGACAAGTTACTTAATCTTGTCTGCCTCAGTTTTCTCATCTGTAAAATGAGCTGGAGAAGGAAAGAGCCAACCACTGCAGAATCTTTGTCCAGAAAATTCTAGATAGCATCATGAAGAGTCAGACACAATTAAAAAAAGGCAAAAATAATAAAAATTAAATTGAAAATATATTGCTTGATTAAATAGTTTCTCCAATGCTCTTAACTCCTTATGTTAAAAACTGGCTTCCCCTAATAGTCCATTTCTTCTACCCTATTCCCCTGGTGAATGCTTTTTGTTGTTCTCTGCCTATTTGTTGGCATCAGGTGGAGAGATTCATAGATTTTTTTTCTTCTTTGGCTCATTAGAACTCTCCTTGTATCTTGCGTCTCCTGGGCCTGATACAATACAGTGATCAATGTAGAGTTGGCCTTTTATAAATACTTATGGTTGGTTGACAATGCCTTGATACCTTTCTTCCTTCCATGTTTTTCCTCACCACGAAGTACTTGAATTTTGGTGTCCACATAAGTCTTGCAGTTTCTTGGGTGACTTCAGCATCTTGCTCTCAGTCTTTCTCTCTAATACATCTCTGGCTATTCTCAGGGTCAGTAATATTCCTGTCCAAAACCTTTCTAACCTAGGACTATGCAACTGCTCATTCATTTCCCTTTAACAGCCTTCTCTATGCCACATATGCCTTGTGTTGTAGGGACAACACTTTGGGCCTCTTTGCCCCTCAGAGGTATGTGAACTTTCTTTCTCTAACCCTAATCCAGTATACTACCACTTGTCCCATTTCCCCCACTTAAGATGAGTCTTTTTGCCTTCATTGTGACTTATAACTCCTTACCTGCCACCCCTCAATCTATCTCTTGAATTCTAACACCCTTTGCCTCCATTCCTATCTTTGACTTCATGTTCTACTTAATGAATATGTGAAAGAGAATTAAACTTACTCTCTTTGGCCCCAGGAGTGATGAGTACAAATTACAAATGGGCAGAATTTAGTCTTAATATTGGGAAAAATATTTTTAACAATTAGAGCTGTCCAAAAGTGGAAAGAGCTATATTAGAAAGTGATGAATTCCTATTCATTGTCAGGCTTCAAACAGAAGCTAGAGTGTTCTTTGCCTAGTCTTTTGTAATATGTTATCTTTTGAGTATGAGTTAGACCACATGGCTATTAAAGTTCTTTCATGCTGTCCCCTACCACCATTCATATTATTCCTGATGTATCTTTAACGTGGTGTAATCCTCCCTGATTCCTCTACTCTTGCTTCTAGGATGCCAATCATATATAGTGAAAGTTATAATATTGAATAATTTCATACTCACTTTTACTTCAAGGCTTTTCTACTCTTTTTTTTCTTTAATTCTTAACTTTCATCTTAAAATCAATACTAAGTATTGGTTCCTTGATAGAAGAGGAAGGATTAGGCAATTAGGGCCAACTGACTTGCCCAGGGTCTCACAGCTAGGAAATGTCTGAGGCCACTTTTGAACTGGGGACCTCCCTTCTCAAGTCCTGGCTCTCAATCCACTGAGCCATCGAGTTGCTCCCTGTCCTTGACTTTTGAAGATTTATTCCTTCTGAAGGATTATTCCTTCTGAAGAATTATTCCTTCACCTTAAAAAAAAACAAACAAAAAACAAGATTTATTCCTTCTGAAGAATTATTCCTTCACCTTAAAAAAAAAAAAAAAAAACAAACCAAAAAAACCCAACAAATTACCTTCTACCTTAGAATCATATATTATGTATTGATTCCAAGGCAGAAGAGTGAGTGGTAAGGGCTAGGCAATGGAGGTTAAGTGACTTGTCCAGGGCCACACAGCTAGGAAGTATCTGAGGCCAAATTTAAACCCAGGATCTCCCATCTCTAGGTCTGGCTCTCAATCTACTGACTACCCAGTGCCCCCTTCTTTCACCTTTTTAAGACAAATTACTTTTACTTTCCCTCTTGACATTCTCCTTATCTGTTGCCTAAGGGACCATGTTCCATTGATCATCCTTTCCCCCATGCATTGGTTTAAATGTATCCATGATATCAATTCGCAACCCATTCACACCTTTCCATCCTATGTTTTTGTTCACACTTTATAAAAAATCCTCCAGGGAGGAATCAACCTAGTGCATAGGATGCCTTCTTTTAGGTCTTCTCCCCTTCCCCAGGTGCCCATACCTTACTTGGGCTCCGTGTCTGTAATTGTTGTGGTCATGCTGCATGGCTGGCTCACTTTCCCCAGGAGCACCTTTCCTGAGCCTTGCTTTGTTTTGCTATGTTTTGCTTGGACACACATGATCATCATATCTCTGGTGTTGTGCACTTAGACATACTGGTGCATCTCCCGATTGCTGTAGAGTGTTCAGTCAGTTCTTCTTATTAAGTACCTACTCTGTGCCAGGCACTGACTTAATGCTGTGGGCTGTAAAGAGACTTTGATAAGTCTGTGATTTAGTCATAAAATGTCATTGGAGCAGTTATGGTGCTCAACCAGTGGCTTTTTGTTTAAGGAACCAGCTTGAGATCATGCAGCTCCTCAGAATTCATTTAGCCACTGTCTTCTTTCAATGCCAGGTATAGCTTATTGTCAGTTTATGGGGTTTGTCCCAGATCTTTGTAGAGATTTCAGCTCCTAGGAGTCTGACTGTTTCTGCCTTTCTTAGCATCCCTGGTGTATAGTGAGCATTTAACAAATGGTTTTTGATTGTTGGCCAACTTCACGCCAGAGAAGAAACTTTCTCCATCCATTTGGTTTTTCTTATGTAGACTTAAGCCAGTCTCTGTTCTGTGTTTTCCTGGATCTCATTTAAGGGAGGGCCTTGTGATATTTTGGGGCTTGATGGAATCAGCCTAATGTTCTCTTCAATTTGGACTCTCTTAGGAGTCCATCTTCTGTGACAACAACAAACATTTTGGCAATTGTCTTCTTTATTATGTCCTTTGTGATGTTGATGATAAGATTGTTGAACCTCTGTTATCTCTCTGGCTTCATCTGTCATGGGTTCATAGATAGTCATAATTTACACATGAAAGACTCCTTATTGGATGAGAATCTTTGAGGCTGTACTTAGTCTTCTAAGGAATGCTTTTTTAGTCCTTTTTTGTTTTTTGTTTGGTAGTCATTTTTCAGTCTGTCTGACACTTTGTGACTCCATTTGGGGGTTTTCTTGGAAAGAAAGATATTAAGAGTAGTTTGTCATTTCCTTCTCTGGATCATTTCATAGATGAGGAACTGAGGCAAATGAAGTTATGTGATTTACACAGGGTCACACAGCTAGTAAGTGTCTGAGGTCAGATTTGAACACTGGAAGATGAGTCTCCTTGCCTCCAGACCTGGTGCTCTGCCCCCTAGCATTCTATAATTCTTCACCCATTTCATGCCTATTGTGTACATAGTGCAACCAGTTGAGTGTAAGCTCCATATGGAGAAGGATAATTTTGCTTTTGTCTTTAAATCCTCAGTATTTAGCATAGTGCCTGGCTCATGGTAAACACTTCATAAATCCTTATTGATTGGGTTAGGTGCTGAGGATGCAAAGATGAAAACAAAACAATTTTTGCTTTTAAAAGACATTTCCATTTTATAACGTGTGATCTCTTGTATACTTTTCACATTTCATTAAATTGTATAACTTGAAAATATGCCATTGAAAGATGGCTTTTTTTTTTTAAACCTGCACCTTCTATCTTAGAATTGATAATCAAGTATCAGTTTCAAGGCAGAAGAGTGATAGGGATTAGGCAATTTAAGTGACTTGCCCAGGCTCACAGCTAGAGAGTGTCTCTAGAGTAGACTCTAGGACTTTCCGTCTCTAGATCTGACTCTATACACTGAGTCATTTAACTTCCTTTGAAAGATGCTTTTGTAAAGAAACAACTTGACCTTCCATGTTTGCCTAATCAACATGAATTCTTTTTTTTTCAACTGTTTTATCCTCCAGATAAATTATTTGGAGGTAACATATTAAGTCTGTATTTTTTCTTTGTCTTTTTTTGCCCTAGGCAGCACACTTCTGCTTTTGTTCCTTCAACAGGAAGAATTTATTCTTTTGGGCTTGGTGGCAATGGACAACTTGGAACTGGTTCAACAAGCAACAGAAAAAGCCCTTTCACAGTGAAAGGAAATTGGTTTCCTTATAGTGGAAAGTGTCCACCAAGTAGTGGTAAGTGTATCATTATGGAATTAGTTTATTAATTTGAGAATTCTTTCAGTTTTTGCTTTGTAATTTGATTGCTGCTTCATTTCTGTCTCCTTACTATTAATGGTTCTGAACATTGTATCACTAAACTTAATCAGCCACTTAAAATAACACTGCAAGGCATTATCATGGGCACATCCCTCTGTGACCCAGTGATCTCATTTATTTAATAGATACTACAGGGTATACAGCTGGGTGGCTTAGTGGATTGAGAGCCGGGCCTAGAGATGGGAGGTCCTAGGTTCAAATGTGACCTCAGACACTGTGACCCAGGGCAAGTCACTTAACCCCCATTGCCTTGCCCTTACCATGTTTCTGCCTTAGAACCAATATACAATATTGATTCTGAGCTGGAAGGTAAGGGATAAAAAAAAAAAAAAAAAGATACTACAGACAAAGTGTTTTTTCTTTTGTTTTAGGTCACCCGCTTGCCATTTCAGAATTGTTTTCTCATTTCTTTTTTCATGTTTCTGAATCCTTTAGAATAGCATTTTCTTTCAGTTATGATAATTGAGTACAATTTTTAAGAAGTTATGTTATTATTGACTCCTAAGACTAAACCTGGTAATCTTTTTTCAAAAAAAAAATTTATTTATTTATTTATTTTAAACCCTTAATTCTATTGACTCCTTGGTGGAAGAGTGGTAAGGCTAGGCAATGGGGGTTAAGTGACTTGCCCAGGGTTACACAGCTAGGAAGTGTTTGAGGCCAGATTTGAACCTAGGACCTCCCATCTCTAGGCCTGACTCTCAATCCACTGAGCTCCCCAGCTGCCCCCTAAACCTGGTAATCTTTAGTGAAAAGCAAGATTCTCTTTTGAGGCAAGGAATATTAGAGCTTTTGTATGTATGGAGTATACTTAGCCAATGCCTTTCATTTGTAGTGATGCTTACATTATAAGGGGCCATCTGAAATTTCCTCTAGCATTTTTAAAAGCAAATAGCAGCAAAGGTTCTTTGTATAGGGAAACTTTATTCTTTTGAGAAACCAAAGGAGGGTATTGGCATTTTATCAAATGTCAAGATGGAGTAACATTTTTTTTATACCAAATAGGAAAGGAGTGCTCTGAGAAATTTATTAACCTCTATCATGTTTCAAAGCATTGGCCACATTTATTTTAATGGTATTAGCTTGCCTGTGCGCTTCTGAATGTCATGTTTGGCAGTTCATCAAGAGTTTTGTGGAAAGGAGGGACAGCTAGTGGCCTAACAAATGGCTTTGGGGTTTCTCCATAATTCAGTTTGAACAGAATATTTATAATAAGGAATCATATATTCACATCCCAAAGTTCATAATTTGCGAATGTTCCTTGTTCCCCTGGAGGCAGCATATTGCATGTCAATCCCACCAGCATGGAGATTGCAAACATTTACAGCCAGGTCAGCGATGGGGATGGATACAAACATCTTTATCATTGAATTGACAAGGCCAGAGCTATGTTGCTGGAGTGTGGGCAAGTGAAAGTGCCAACCCAAAGGAGAAAGCAAAAGTATCAGAAAAGAAGGTTGGGCCAAACACAAAGGACTTATTGGCGAGAGCCAATGTCTCAAGAAGAGAAAGTTGTCCAAACAACCCCAAACCATGGCAAAGCACTCACTGACCTGCCAGAAAAACTAATGCAGTCTGATAGATGACATACCATGTACTAAGATAATCTTCCAGTGGCTCTGTAATTTAGATGAGAAAACAAATTAAGAACCAAGGAGTTAGGTAGGTTGGTGGCTCAGTGGATTGAGAGGTAGGTGGTGGTCCTTGGTTCAAATTTGGCCTCAGATACTTCTTCCTGGCTGTGTGATCTTGAGCAAGTTACTTAACCTCAATTGCCTAGCCCTTGCCATTTTTCTGCCTTGGAATCGATACACAGTATTGATTCTAAGAAACAAGATAAAACTTAAAAAAAAAATCAAGAAATTAACCTTTGGTTGTATGGATAAGGAAAAGAACTCAGAGCCAAACAAGGGGTAGAGAGGATCCCAAAAGAGTAATCGGACAGTTTTTGTTACTTAAAATTTAAGTTATCAACAGCCATATGAAAAATTCTCCAAATCACTAGTAATTAGAGAAATGCAAATTAAAGTAGTTCTGGGGATCTACTTCATACCTATTAGATTGGAAAAATAAAAAAAAGAAGAAGAAAAATGACAAGTGTTGGAGAAAGAGACTGGGAAAACAGGTGCATTAATGTATTATTAGTAGTACTGTG
Source organism: Gracilinanus agilis (assembly GCF_016433145.1). Classification (NCBI taxonomy): domain Eukaryota; kingdom Metazoa; phylum Chordata; class Mammalia; order Didelphimorphia; family Didelphidae; genus Gracilinanus; species Gracilinanus agilis. Next base: position 700,556,734 of record NC_058131.1, read on the forward strand.
AATTGCTCTAGCTGTTCTAGAAAGTAGTTTAGAATTGTGCCCTGCAAAGTTACTTCCCTAGGCATATTCTTTGACTCATACCCCAAAGAGACCAAGAAAAGAGGAAAAGTATCCATTCGTATAATAAAATAATGGAACTTTTTTTGGAAACTGAGGGATTTCCTAGCAATGGGGAACAATTCAAAAAACTTGGGTTATGAATGTAAAGTGCTTGCATTTTGTATGAAGTGGCAAAGGGAACTTTTCCAGAGAAACCTGGAAAAGTTTGAATGAACAAATTGGGAATGAAGTGAGTAGAGCCTGAAGGACAGTGAGATACACACACACACACACACACACACACAAGACTAAAAATCTAGACCTTCAGGTAACCTGGATTAGTGACTGAGGTTCCAGGGCACTGGTGGAATAGTGGCTGCTGTTCTCCTGATGGAGGGAGTGGTTGGCATCAGGGCAGTGGGGTGGCAGGGGTGGGGCAAGGTGATGTTGTCTTTATTTTATTCCAGGGGGCTTTCTCCACTAGTGGGCGAGGTGTGAATGAGAAACAAGTACATGCTTATACATTTCTTTTTTTTTTTTTTTTTTTTAAACCCTTGTACTTCGGTGTATTGTCTCATAGGTGGAAGAGTGGTAAGGGTGGGCCATGGGGGTCAAGTGACTTGCCCAGGGTCACACAGCTGGGAAGTGGCTGAGGCCGGGTTTGAACCCAGGACCTCCTGTCTCTAGGCCTGACTCTCACTCCACTGAGCTACCCAACTGTCCCCATTTCTTTTTTAATTATGTGAAAGTTTAAAACAACACAAGCCAAAGAAAACCATTTTGCTGTTACTTATCCTCTCTCCTATGGTCCTATGTACCTGCAACCACTCTACTATGTACTGGTCATGTCTGCTTTGGCATTGAAAGAGTGAGTCTGTCAACCAGCAAAGTCCACATGAAAGCAGAATTCAGAATTGTTACTAGTGTAACGATTAAAAATGATAAAGGCTGATATTATGAGGAAAACTAATATTTTATTTAGGCCCATGTTGATAGAATAAAATTGACCAGGTGGCTGTTAAAATTTCAAATTGCTGCCTCAGCCATTACGATCCGTACCTTACCTAACCTTTTCTACGTCCCCCAGAGAGTGCGCTCAGGTAGCAAAGAGAGCCCACCTCCGGTGACCCCAGGAGTCTTATAGCCTTCTCTTACATCATCACACTTACTGTCTGCCTCCATTTTTACAAGAGGAATCATGGGAAATGTAGTTTCCAAAGTCCCCAAAACGTCCACAGGAAGTTTGTCATATATCTACATATCTTAAGGCTCAAATGAGCCCCAAAATACCTCTAAATGGAACTCCCCAAATTCCAAATAACACCCTAGTATGGAACAATTTCACAGAGAAATTTGGTTTATAGATATTGATTGAATATTCACTTTGTCTGGAGAACTATATACAAATCTGTTGAGTGCAAAAATGCTTTTATTTTTAAATTTTTGTGATATCTTATATAAATGATATCACATAACCACCAGTACTTAGAAAAGTACGAAATATTATACAAATTGAGTTTGCTAATTATAATTCAGTCTCTGATTTCCCATGTAACCTGTAAATGTAATTTCAATATACATTTATGTTCACAGTGTTGTAAATGATTATTTTAGTGGGCTAAACCAGTCACTTTAGAGTAAAGCCTCAGGATCCAGTGATTGACAGAGTTGGCACTGACCTAGTCTTTCTGCACCATTAAAAGATTCCACAAGATGAATGCTATGGTACTAGATGGACCACCTCTTTCTCTAGAATTTTCCATTTGTCATTTTTTTTTTAGCCTCATGATACTTATATGTCTTTTGAGGGAAATCTAGTTGTTTTAAAAATATAGCATTATGTGCCTGCCTCTGAGACAGGAAAGCTGTGTCCTTAGGCAAATTACTGAGCCTAGATTGCCCCAGAGGGCATTATCAAGCTACAAGTTGGAGAATAGTTGCTAATTTTTTTTTAAACCCTTAATCTTCTTTAATAATTATTACTATATTTTGGTTCCAAGGCAGAAGAGTGGTAAGGGCGAGGCAGTGGGGGTTAAGTGACTTGCCCAGGGTCACACAGCTAGTAAGTATCTGAGGCCAGATTTGAACCTAGGGCCTCCCATCTCTACACCTGGCTCTCAATCACTCTGTTACCCAGTTGCCCCAAGTAGTTGCTATTCTTGATTGTTATATACTGTTTGCCCTCTTAATAGTTTTCTGCACTAGTGAAATTAGAGGTATGGGGAAAAAACATGGTTTTTTCATTTAAATCTTTTATAATGGTTAGCACCGTTACTGATACATGCTTAATAAGTACTTCATATATCTTCACTTATTCTGTGTTGCCTGAAGAGCTGTTTATCCTTTAGGATCCTCAAGGAGAAAAAATGACTTAAACAGTGTTTCTCTTGCAAATTAAAAAAATTAGTCCTAGTTTCACTTCAGGTGTCAAATTTCAACTAAAAAACAATTTTTATTAGCAAATGCATGATGTTATTTTTACTGTATTAATCTAGTTCTGTACACCTGTCCTTAAATGAATATTTTTCTCAGAATGAACTATGCATTCATTCATAAATTCACCCTTTATTCTTTCTTTCATGTTGTGTAGTCTTTCTCTACCCTAATTTCTAAAGAACTTATGTAATGTTTGCATTGCTTTCAACAGTTTTCTGAGTGCCTTCCATCTTTAAGGCACAATGTAATGTCCTGAGAGGGCTATTGAGGCAACTGTCAGTGATCTAGCCTTTAAGAAACTTGACATTCTAGCAATGGAGCCTATGTGGTCTTAAATAGGAATGCCAAGGCAAATTGAGTGTTAATGACTGTACACCCTTGGAGGAGTGGTGGTGGGTGAGGTCCCTTTGCCATATTCTACAGAGAGCTTGTTAATTCAGTATGTATTCTGTTTATTTGGGTCATTCTAATCGCTCTCGGAATCTGAGTTCCACTTTGCTTTCTATCATGGACTCCATGATTATGTACAAAATGCTTCATTCAGTTAAGAATCATTGAACATAAGGAAGTATAAGCAGATGTTCTGAAGTGCATTGCAGAAGCCTTGCATTTTTAATCATTTACATTTTATTCTTTTTACAGATGGTGAAGAGTACTTCTGTGTGAAAAAAATTTTCTCAGGTGGTGATCAAAGTTTTTCTCATTATTCTTGTCCACAGGTAAAAGGATAGTTATATGAACTATTTTCAAGCTCACATAATTTTACAAAAAAAATGTTCAAAGAAATCTTTAAAGGCTATTTTGGAGACTTGCTTTATGAATGCAAATTGTTTATGATAATATATAAAATCATCGAGTGAATTGTGGGTGTTGCTTTGGCCATTGGGATAGTTACTGTCCCTTCTTTCCTATTCTTTTTTGTCTTTGGAGAGTGAATTGCCATATCGTTTTAGAGCAATTAGCTTATTTTTTAGCCTGAGGCAGTGTACTTACTCTTGAGATCATTGAGGTCCCTTTTTATGCTGCTTTAAAAGTTAAGAGTAGTATGATCACAGTAACTCAAAGTCCGCAGTTAGGAAAATTCCTAACATTTAGGGCAGAGGCTTGTGAGTATGGTACAATGCCTGTTAATGGAAATGGATTGGGAGTGGGGTTAGAGGAACTGGAGAAAGAACAAAAAATTTCTTAATTTCTCTCACTTCTTAAAGAGACAGTTATAAGTGGTAGTTGTAGCCTGAATCTATAGCTTTATTTTTTTATATATATATTTTTTTTAACCCTTGTACTTCGGTGTATTGTCTCATAGGTGGAAGAGTGGTAAGGGTGGGCAATGGGGGTCAAGTGACTTGCCCAGGGTCACACAGCTGGGAAGTGTCTGAGGCCGGATTTGAACCCAGGACCTCCTGTCTCTAGGCCTGACTCTCACTCCACTGAGCTACCCAGCTGCCCCCTGAATCTATAGCTTTATTATTCCTGTAAGGAATAATTGCCCTCCTTTCTATATATCTTCTCTTTTAGTTCCCTCTTCTTCTCTCTGGCTCAGCTTTGGAGATTGCCTTGTCTCTTTTCCTTCTGGTCTACAAAACAAATATAAATGTCAGCTTTTTTGGATATTTCTTACTTCAGGCTCTTTAGTGATAATCTACTTCTGTCTTAATGTGGTCAATTCTAAATTTCAGGTTGATAGGAAAAGTCACAATATGTTATTGTTTTGCTTTCTTTTCTAAAAGCTCAACTCTTTCTTTTTCTTTGAATTTCTCTGCCTCTTTCATAATTTAGAGCATTGGGCCACCAGATGATTTTCGGTATCTTGATCCTTCAAAACAGATCTGGACTATAAATGAATCTCTCATTCAAAGATGGCTGAGCTACTCTTCTGGAAGGTTTCCATTGGAAATTGCCAAGTAAGGAAAAAAAGATATCAGTAGTGAAACATACACCTCATATGCCACAAAAAACCAGAATGTAGAATCCATTTTACTTGTAATTTTCCATTTAGGGGACCATGCCAGAATCATTTATATATAAGAGAATGTTTAAATTTTTTGAAACTCCATAGAGTCATATAGGGCAATAGATAAATAAATGAATGAAAAGGATTTCTTAAGTGCTTACTATGTGCTGGGGTCTAGACTAAAGCTAGAAAGGACCTTTGGAGTTAGAGTTATCTAATCCAACCCCTCTTGCCTGGAGTGGGAAAGTGAGACCCAAACAAAAAAGTGATGTTTTTCCCTAGGTCATAGAGATAAGTAGGTGCCATTCAGGATTTGAACCCAAAGGTTATTCCTTCAAATTTAGCACTCATCTCACAATATTAATGTTATCGAGCTGTTTTTAGCCAAGCCTGCCTGACTATTTGTGACCCTGTTTTTTGTTTTTGGCAAAGATACTGGAGTGGTTTGTCATTTCTTTCTCCAACTCATTTTACAGATGAGGAAACTGAGGCACACAGGGTTAAGTGACTTACCTAGGGTCATATAGCTAGTAAATATCTAAGGTCAGATTTGAACTCAGGTCTTTCTGATTCTAAGCCTGGCACTCTAGCTACTGCACCATGTAGCTTCTCCACCATATTGTGTATATGGTCATAAAGTGTATCTTAATTGTCTGTCATTGTTTTGCTTCATTTGATCAACTTTTATCATGAAATTTATACTTTCTGGTCTTGTTATAGACATTTTCTTTATATTTCACATAATTCCAAAAGAATTTCCAACATTTTGACAATAGGACATATTTAATGTTTTTTTGTGACTTGAATATTGAGCTGGTTTTATAGGTCAAATTTTCCAAAACTGAAAGTGTCAGTGCATTTTGAAAAGCACAAAAAGCAGTATATTAAAAAAAAAGCATTTTTTAAAAGATACATTACATCTGGGGGCAACTCAGTGGCTCAGTGGGTTGATAGCTTGGCCTAGAGACAGGTGGTCTTTGCTTCAAATCTGGCCTCAGAACCTTCCTAACCCTTACTGATCCTTTGCCTTACAACTAGTACACTGTATTGGTTTTAAGATGGAAGATAAGGGTTAGAAAGTAAAAAAGATACATTACATCTTAGAAATACTTATTTTATATTGCAGTGTACAAAAGTTCTATAGTTTTAGTATGTTTGAACAACTTATTTAGTAGTTAAAAACCTATGAATTTATATAAGTAGATTATATTACTTCGAACCCCAAAGGTCTTGATTCTAAGATCAGCACTATAATCCTCTATTACATATGTCTTACAACACTAAGAAAAGCTGTTTTAAGGAAAAGAGCCTGAGAAAACATGAATTTAAATAATGTAAACATTCTAGAATTAATTGACAGTTGCTCATGAATCACTAGTCATTCATTAACATTTACAGTTCCACTATTTGGGCAGAAAGTTCAAAGCACTGTAGCATTTAAGAAGATTTAAATATTCATGTAAATATGAACAAACAAATGAAAAATTGACGTCAATTTCTGTGTTGTAAATTTTTATTCAGTGAGATTGATGGAACCTTTTCTTCTGCTGCTTGTCTAAATGGCAGTTTTTTAGCTGTTAGGTAAGTGCTGTTTTTTTCCTAAATCTGAACATCATTGATTGTTGAATAAGAAGAGTTAACATGTTTTTCTTATTACATACTAATAAGAATCTTTTTATCTTAATTTTTTCAGCAACGATGATCATTATAGAACAGGTTCCAAGTTCTCAGGGGTTGATATGAATACTGCTAGGCTTCTCTTTCACAAACTTATACAACCTGAACACCCTTTCATATCTCAGCAGGTTTGTTCTTAAAAGGTTTTATATTTTGCATTTGTTCTGTAGTATTCATTGTTTTTTTTAAAACCCTTATCTTCCCACTTAGAATTAATATTATGTATTGGTTCCAAGGCAGAAGAGTGGTAAGGACTAGGCAATGGGGATTAAGTAACTTGCCCAGGATCACACAGCTATGAAGTACCTGAGGTTAGATTTTGAACCCAGGACCTTCTGTGTGATCTTTTTTTTTAAAAATAAGAAAAAAAAAATTTAATGTTTAAAAAAATTTATAAGACTACTTTTTTTCTAATTAGCAAGTAGGATAATGGTCATCAGAAACTTTCAATCTAGAAAAAAGATGATTATGAAGTTAGCAAGTAATTTTTGTACATTTTATATGCTTTTTGAATTCTTTCAGCTATCATGTTCATTTGTATATTATATAGTTAAGTACTCATTTTAGTAATGCTAAGACATTTTAAAGTAAATTCAGTCTAGCTGTTATGTGTTTGTTGCATTTCATAGGGTATTGCTCTAGTTAAAATGCTGAACAAACTTGAGTCAAGTTTTTATGTATTGGCTCAGGTTTTAGTGTAAGCTATGTGAATTCTCTTGAAAGTCTTTGGTATTATCTTTTAGACTATCAGTTTTCTTATTTTGAATTTATACTTTTTCTTTTCATTCGCCTTTTCTTTATTGAAGGGTTATTTAATTTTTTTTGTAGGGGAAAGTAATGTCTAATGTAAGCTAAATAGGTTTTTACTTTCTGTAGGTGGCAGCTAGTTTGGAAAAGAATCTTATTCCCAAACTGACTAGTTCTTTACCTGATGTTGAAGCTTTGAGATTTTATCTCATTCTACCAGAATGTCCGCTGATGAGTGATTCCAATAATTTCACAACAATAGCCATTCCTTTTGGAACTGCACTGGTGAATCTAGAAAAGGCACCATTACGAGTACTTGGTAAGACATGAAATTTTCCATGAGTGATTGTGTCTTCCTGCCTCTCATCAGTCGTCTTTGCTGTGTGTATATATGTGTTCTTCCCATTTCCATCCACTCCTGTGACATTTTTTTCCTGTTTTTACTTTACAAAATATGTCAGACAAATGCAACAGTACATGCCCTCTCAATTCCAGAATGCCTTTAATCAAGTGTTTTTAAACATGTCTAATAACAGAATACTGTTTCTCATCTGGACAGTTGCAATCCCCTCCTCATTGGTTTGCTGCCTTCTAGTTAGTCAATCAGTAAGAAATTATTAAGTCCCTACTCTGATATGTATTGTGCTAAGTGCTGGGTACAAAAAGAGGTAAAGACAGTCCCTGATCTCAAGGAACTCACATTCTAATGGGAGAGACTATAAGCAAACAGATAAGCACAAACTTATATACAGGATAAATAGGAAGAAATTAACCAGTGGAAGGCATTAGAATGCAGAGAACCATGGGGAAGGCTTCTAGTAAAAGAAAGGGTTTTAGTTGGGAAGCCAAGGAGGTCAGTAGGTAGAGCGGTGGGAGAATGTTCCAGGAATAGGAGACAGTTGGAGAGAATGCCTTGAGCCTAGAGATGGAGAGTCTTGTTTGCAGAATAGCCTGGATACCAGGATGGGTGGATCAAAGAATACATATTATATTGGGGAATAAGGTATAAGAAGTCTGAAAAGGTAGGAAAAGGCTAGGGCTTTGAAAGCCAAACACTGTATTTCGTATTTGATCCTGGAGGTGATAGAGGATTTATTGTAATAGGGGATGACATAGTCATACCTGCCCACTACTGCCATTTTATTTACCTGATTTTACACTTAAGAAGTCCAAGGTACAACCAAGCCCTAAAACCTGTTCAGTAAGAATCTTTTGTTTCTTTTCTCCATTTGTTGAACTTTAAGAAGAAAAGGCTCTTCAAGAATGGTACTTTGTGTGTGCTTTATTGACGTATTTATCTTTTATGGCAGAAAACTGGTGGTCTGCGCTTGAGCCTCCCCTGTTCCTCAAGATAGTACAGTTGTTCAAGGAAGTTGTGGTTCATCTCTTGAAACTCTACAAGATTGGAATCCCCCCTTCTGAAAGAAGAGTTTTCAATAGCTTCCTTCACACTGCTCTAAAAGTTTTGGAAATATTGCATAGGGTATGTTTATTTTATTTTTCCTTCCCTATGGCTTTGTCAGACATATCATTGTTTATTTACCCACTTCATTCTAAATTTAGATAGAAACCAAAATCTTGTATCAGAAGACTACTAAAGATCCATCTGTTTTCATTCTCTAAGAAATACTACTCTTTGGGGCAGCTAGGTGGCTCACTTGGATAAAGAGCCAGGCCTAGAGGTCCGGGGTTCAAATGTGACCCAAGATACTTCTTGGTTGGGTGACTGGGCAAATCACTTAATCCCAGTTGCCTAGCCCTTACCACTCTTCTGCTTTAGAATCTGATACACACACACAGTATTGATTCTAAGATGGAGGGTCAGGGTTTTTAAAAGAAAGGAGAAAGAAAGAGAGAGAGAGAGAGAGAGAGAGAGAGAGAGAGAGAGAGAGAGAGAGAGAGAGAGAGAGAGAGAGAGAGAGAA
>NC_058131.1:700565849-700635818 GCF_016433145.1 Gracilinanus agilis
AGAGAGAGAGAGAGAGAGAGAGAGAGAGAGAGAGAGAGAGAGAGAGAGAGAGAGAGAGAGAGAGAGAGAAAGAGATACTTTAGCTATCACATCACCTCATTTGTCTGTGCGTGTGTACACATTTGTTGTAGGAGAAAACAGTTAACAAATGAACAGCTAATGGCACCCTTCTATTTTATCATGAAAATATTTTTGTTTTGTTAATTTAAGAATTTTTATCTTAATTTTGGGTGTCATATGAAAGAGAATGGTCATCGCTTTGGGTATTTAAACACATTTCTGTTTGTTCACATGTGCTTATTGTCTCAGTCAAACTAAATCTCTGAATTTGATAGTGAAAACACGAAAAGCTTTGATTCATTGTTTGGCTAGCTCTTCCCTACCATGCCCTCAGTAGCCTTTACATTTTGAGCAAGACAAAGGGTATATGAAGAAATGGTATCTCTGTTATTTTATCAATGACCTCTCCTAGCTGGTCTCCTAGGTATATGTCAACTATGCTGCTTAGAGTCTCCTAGGATATGACTTAGTGGTAAAATCTTTGTCTCTATCATTTGGAGTAATTGAGAAGCCCCTTCGGACTAGTTCTTTTGTTCACTCCTTTAGCCATCAGTTGGAGGTTTCTAGACCTAACCTCCTGGAATTAAGGTAAGACAGCCAGTAAATATTGATTATGTGCCTACTGTGTGTCAGGTACTATGCAAAAGTGCTTGGATTACAAAAAGAAGCAGAAGTCTTTGTCTTTAAGGAGCTCACAGTCTAATGGGGGAGACAACAAGCAAACAAATCTATATAAATAAGCTGCTATATACAGGATAAAGAGGAAATAATTAACAGGGGGAAAGGTCTGAGGAAAGAAATTCTGCCTTCCTGTAGAAGGTGATATTTTAGTTATGATTTAAAGGAGACCAGGAGGTGGAGAAGAGGAGAACATTTCAAGCATGAGGGACAGCCAGAAAAAAATGCCTGGAGTTGAGATGTTGTATTTTGTTTTGGGGAACAAGTAATGATACCAGTGATTGAAGTGGGGAAGTGTAAAGTATAATAAAATTGGAAAGGTAAAGTGGGGAGGGAGGAGGAAATAGATTATAAAGGGCTTTGAATGACTAACAGAATATTTTTCAGTTTATTCTGGAAGTGATAGGGAACCATAGAAAGTGAGGAAGTGACACAGTGAGACCTGCATTTTATGAAAATCACTTTGGTGGCTGACTGGAGGAATAGCCTGGAGTGGAGAGAAAAGAGTGCCAGGAAATCAGCTAGCAGGCTATTATAGTAGTCCAGGCATGAGGAGATGCAGGCCTTCATTAGAGTGGTGGGCATTACCAGAAGAGAAAATAGCACATACTCAAGAGATATGCAGAGGTGAAATCAATAAGCCTTTTCAGCAGATGGAATATGGCAGATGAGAGATAGTAAAGGATCAAGGATGATGCTTAGGTTGCAAGCCTGGGGGACTGGAATGATGAATGCTGGTGCTCTTTAGTTTGGGAAAGAGAGGGTTTGGGGGGGGAAAATAAGGAGCTCCATTTTGGACATGTTGAGTTTATGATATGGACTAGAATCCAGTTTGAAATGTCTGAAACATTTGAAAATGTCAGATTGGAGATCAGAAGAGAAATGGGGGCAGGAAAAAGAGATTTGAAATCATTAGCATAGATATTAATTAAATCCATGAGAGCTGATGAGATCACTAAGTAAATAAGGTTAAAGGAGAAGAGAAGACCCAAGATAAAGAAAGCCCTTTGGGATACCTACATTTAGAGGGTGTGATCTGGATTAGGACCCAGCAAAGGAGAAAGAGAGGAGAGGTCAGATGAGTAGAAGGAGAATTGAGAGAGAGGGTTGTCTGTGAATTTAGCAAGAGAGTATCAAGGAGGAAAAAGTCCTCACCAGTGTCAAGGCTGCAGAGAGGTTGAAGAGAATGAGGCTTGAGGAAAGGCACCATTGGTTTTGGCAACTAAGATCAATAGTCATTTTAGAGAGAGCGTTTTGGTGGCACAGCCAGATCAGAAACCAGATCATAAGGGGTCAAGAAGAGAGTAAGGAGAAAAAGTAGAAGCACTATCTTGGATGGTCGTTTTTTTTAAGGAGTTTTGCCACAAAAGGTAGAGGAGAGGATAGTTTAGTGAGGATGAAACAATCATTTGAGTGTTTCAGAATAGGAGAGTCATGGGCATGTTTATAGTCAGTGGAGAAGGAACTGGTAGGAAGGGAGAGATTGATGAGAAGTGAGAGAGAGGGTATGTCTGACAGAAGGGGCAGTGGGATCTCTTAAACAAGCAGAGGTATTAGGCAGCCTTGGTGAGGAGTCAGGCCACTTCATCATGTGAGACAAGGTCAGAGAGGAGATAAACCACAAAAGTCAAGCGAGTGATGGGAAATGAAGAAGAGGAACTTTACAGTGAATGGCCTCAGTTTTTTTCTGTAAAATATAAGACAAGGGTCTCAGCTGAGAGAGGAGTTGGGGAAGGAAGATCATAGGAAGTTTGAGGACAAGGAGGTTTCAAAGAGCTGCTGTGGAGAGTGTATAAAGGACGATTGCTTAACAGCAGTAAAGGCCCATTTGAGGCTCTCTAACATAAATTTGTAGTGGACCCAGTCAGAGTTGTTGATAGGAGAAAGAAAATAGCATTTTCTGGGATCTTTACTCCCCTCATGTGACTCAGAACTTAACTTTAATTAGTAAATATTCTCTGATAATTTAAGTTCCAGCCTACTACTCTTAATTTCCTACTCACATCCTGCCAGTATGATCTCAAGTTTCATTAAATCACTCCCACCCTACTGCCGAATCTATCCTCAATTTCCTACTGGAAGAGAAACTGATTATTGCCTTTTTTATTTTTTTAAACCCTTACCTTCTGCCTTGGAGTCAATACTGTGCATTGGCTCCAAGGCAGAAGAGTGGTAAGGGTAGGCAATGGGAGTCAAATGACTTGTCCAGGTCCAGGGTCACACAGCTGAGAAGTGGCTGAGGCCAAATTTGAACCTAGGACCTCCTGAGGTCTCTAGGCCTGACTCTCATTCCACTGAGCTACCCAGCTGCCCCTGATTATTGCCTTTTCTGAAAGGGATCCTCAAGTTAAAATTCCTGCTAGATGTCCTATGATGTGCTTTTCCTCATTCTAGCATACATTGGAAAAAAAGCTTTTTTAATACTTCTTGTTTATTCAGTTGTGTCTGATTCTTTGTAACCCATTTGGAGTGTTTTTGGTAGCTATACTAGAATAGTTTGCCATTTTCTTCTCTAGCTTATTTTAAAGATGAAGAAATTGTGACAAACAGGAGTATCTGAGGCTGGATTTGAACTGAGAAAAATGAGTCTTCCTCATTCCACTGTGCCACCTACCTGCACCCTCCTTTAAAAATTTTCTAAAGTAATTGCCCTGTGACAAACTACAACACCCATTCCTATTGAAAACACTAGAAAGTATAGGAATAGAAGGGCCTCTCCTCAAAATAACAAGTAGTATTTATTGAAAACCATCAGCAAGTATCATCTTTAATGGGAATATATTAGAAGCTTTTCCAGTAAGATCAGGAGTGAAACAAGGATGCCCATTATCACCACTATTTAATATTGTGCTAGAAATGCTAGTGGTAACAATTAGAGAAGAAAAAGAAATTGAAGGGTTTAAAGTAGGTAGTGAGGAAACTGAACTATCACTTTTTGCAGATGTTATGATGGTATATTTAGAGAATCCGCTAAAAAACTAGTAGAGATAATAACTTTAGCAAAGTTGCAGGATACAAAATAAACCCACATAAATCATTAGCATTTCTACATATTTCCAACAAAACTCAGGAGAATGAGTTAGAAAGAGAAACTCCATTTAAAATCACTGTAGACAATATAAAATATTTGGGAATCTTCCAAGACAAACACAGGAATTATATGAATACAACTACAAAACACTGTTCACACAATTAAAACTAGATCTAAACAGTTGGAAAAACATTAATAGTTCATGGGTAGGACAAGCTAATATGATAAAAATGACAATCCTACTTAAACTAATTTATTTAGTACCATACCTATCAAACTACCAAAAAACTTTTTTATAGGATTAGAAAAAGTTACAATGAAGTTCATTTGGAAAAACAAAAGATCAAGAATATCAAGGGAACTAATGAAAAAAAAAATATGAAAGATGGTGGCTTAGCAGTACCAGATCTTAAAATTAACTTGATTATCAAAACAATATGGTACTGCCTAAGAAATAGAAGGATGGATCAGTGGAATAGATTAGGGGTAAATGACCTCAGCAATCTAGTGTTTGATAAACCCAAAGATCCCAGCTTTTGGGAGAACTCATTATTTAACAAAAACTGCTGGGAAAACTGGAAAACGGTATGGCAAAAATTAGATTTAGATTGCTATCTCATGTCCTATACCAAGATAAAGTCAAAATGGGTATATGACTTAAATATAAAGAGTGATATAAGTAAATGAGGTGAGCGTAAAATCTTATACCTGCCAGATCTATGGGAAAGGGAAGAATTTAAGACCAAGCAATAGATAGAGAACATTTTATAAAAAGTAAAATGAATAATTTTGATTATATTAAATTAAAAAGGTTTTGTATAGACAAAACCAATGCAACCAAAATTAGAAGGGAAGCAACAAACTGAGGGGAAATTTTTACAACAGAATTTTCATATAAAGGTCTAATTTATCAAATATATAAGGAACTAAGTCAAATGTACAAGAAATCAAGCCATTCCCCAATTGACAAATGACCAAAGGATAATAGGCAGTTTTCTGATGAAGAAATCAACATTATCAATAATCATATGAAAAGTGTTCTTATTAATCCCTCCTGATTAGAGAAATGCAAATCAAAACAACTTTGTGGTACCACCTCACACCTAACAGATTGGTCAATATGACAGTAAAGGAAAATAATAAATGTTGGAGGGAATGTGACAAAATTTAGACACTAATGCACTGCTGGTGGAGTTGTGAATTGATCCAACCATTCTGGAAGGCAATTTGGAATTATGTGTGAAGGGCTTTAAAAGAATGCATGCACTTTGATCCAATAATACCACTACCAGGTTTGTACCCCAAAGAGATTTTTAAAAAATGGGGATGGATCTGTTTGTACAAAAATATTTATAGCTGTGCATTTTTTGGTGGCAAAAGAACTGGAAATAAGGGGGTTTTCCTTGATTGGGGAATGCTGAATGAATTGTGCTATATGATGGTGATGTAATACTATTGTGCCATAAAGAATGATGAACTGCTTGATTTCTGTAAGAATGGGAAAGACCTATGTGAACTGATGTGGAGTGAAATAAACAGAACCAGGAGAACATTATACACAGTAACTGAAACATTGTGGGATGATCCAATGTAATAGACTTTGCTACTAATAGCAGTGTGATGATCCAAGACACTTCTGAGGGACTTATGAGAAAGAATGCTATCCACATCCAGAGAAAGAACCGTGGGAGTAGAAATCCAGAAGAAAAACATTTGATTTATCACTTGTTTATACGGATATATGATTTGTGGTTTTGGGTTTAAAGGATTACACTATTACAGAAATGAATAATATGGAAATAAGTTTTGAGTGATAATATATGTATAACTATAATGTATAATCCAGTGATAATACACATGTAATTGTCAACCCCAAGAAAAGGGAGGGAAGAGGGAAAGGAGAGAACATGAATCATGTAACCATGGAAAAATATATATAAAAAAATAAAATTATATTAAAAATAATTGCTCTGTACTCTTTCAAGAGATTGTTCAACTTTATGTTATAGTGGTTTTATCCTCCATTCTTAACTTTTTTTCTTACTATGTGACCCTGGGAAAATAACTTAACCCATGTTGCCTAGCCTTGAAACTTAATACAGATTATTGATTCTAAGACAGAAGATAAGGATTTAAAACAAGTATATCCTAAATACAAATATATACAGTGTATTTAAATACAATGTAGTTTGGGAGAGAGGAAGAGAGGGAATCTAGTGTTTTGGGGAAATTGGAAAGGCTTCTTGGCAGAAGATGATGCTTAGGCTGTTTTTTTTCCTTTGAATTTTAATTTCACAACCAAGTTCTCTCTCTCCCTCTGTCCCTTTCCCCACCCATTGGGAAGGGCAGAAATTATACAGATGAAGTCCTGCAAAACACATTTCCACAGTTTCCTGCATCTTAAAGGAAGAAAGAATTTATACAAGAATGTAGGTCAGGAGGGGAGTTGTATTTCAGATCTCTTTGGTGGCCAGTGCTAAGAGAGAGAAAGAGAAGGGAGAAATGTAATATTGGCAATGAGGATTAGAAGAAGCCAATTTGGCTGAGTCACAATACTATCCAGTGAGGCTGGAAAGATAGGTTGGGGCTAGGGGCAGTTAGGTGGCTTAATAGACGAGAGCCAGGCCTAGGATCAGGAGGACCTCTGTTCAGATCAGGCCCCATATACTTCCTGGTTGTGTAACCCTGAGCAAGTCACTTAACCTCCTTTGCCTAGTCCTTAATGCTCTTCTGCCTTGGAACCAATACTTGGGTAAAGGGTTTTAAAAAAAAACTAAAAAGATAGGTTGGAACCTGGTTGCTAGGAGCCTTAAATCTACGCAGAGGATTTATCTTTTATCTTAGAGGTAATTTGAATGGACATATAACCCCTCTTTGCTTCCTAGCTTGTCTTTAGAATGAGATTGAGAAAAGGAGAATTTGTTTGCAATAGTACTTAAGGAAGCTGGAAAAAGCAAATTATTGGATTTTTCACTGTGAGCATTTCCACCTTGAAAAACAGCAAACACTTCAGATTCAAGTTTAATTTGTGGTTTTGTGGATTATCTGGGATAGAAATGTTAATAATGCAGATTGAATTTAAAAATATGTCTTCAGTGTTGTTTTTTTTCCCTGGGAGATCTAGTTTTTAAACATTTACAAGCACACCATTAATGGGAACATATGCTTCTCCCTCATATCATGCCATATGGAAATACACTGGACAAAACTTTTAAAATTTTCTTAATAGCATAATCAGAGACCTGGCTTTTGTGATAGTGGTCAAGGCTGATCCTTTAGAAAAATAAACTGTTCAGTTAATACAGCACATTCTAAAGCTTGGGGTGCCACAATGCATAGAATGTTGGACATGAAGTCAGGAAAACTTGAATTCAAATTTAGCCTTAGACACCTCAGCCTGAGTTTTCCTTATCTATAAAAAACTTCCCAGGGTTGTTGCAAAGATCAAATGAGATAATTATAAAGTGCTTAACCCAGTGCCTGGCATATAGGAGGCACAATATAAGTATTAGCTTATTCTTTTTATCTTGATGCTTCATATTGTCCATTTGACTATATAAAATGATGTATAAATGTCATATAGAATAGAAAAAATGCATTAGTAAAAGTGTAAGCGCAAGTATGTGTTTTTGCTTAATGACAAAGTTGATGGTTGATGTTCTTAATAGGAGCTTACATTCCTGAAGAGCCTGATTTTAATTAAACGTTTTAGATGTCAGGCCTGTGTCTGAAGATGTGAGTGAGTCACCAACTTTTTGTCTTTTTTTTTTTTTCCAAAATACCATGTCTGAATCTCCTCTCCAAAAACATATCCTATATTTAAAAAATGAATTTGAAAAGAATTACTTTGGATTTTTTATGAGGCTTTTGCCTAACTTCTTTCTTTAGCTCCCTAATATGAATCCATCATTTTCTTCTGGTTTTCAAATAGTCTTGACTGCCTTTACTTGTAGTGCTTGGGTTATTATGATGGGATTAAGATTTCAGTTAAGCTTAATAAGATTTAAGGGAATTATTTTGTTCTTGTGCTATATCTGGAAGTATAATTGTATTCTCATTGTGAACTGTTAAATTATAAGCATTTCTTTGATCAAAATCTGTCACAGAGCTTTAAGGAAGCTGAAAAGTAGATCTACTCAGGGCTTTAATTGATTTTTCCTATCTTCATGAAAATCAACCTTTAGAGAGCTTCCTGTGCTAATTTTTCTCCCAAGTTCCAGAGCCATTTTTCTCATTGCTCTTTCTCTTGAACAGTTCTTCTTGAATGTCCTGCCAGCAACACAAACTCAGCAGATTATAAATCAGACTTTCTACTTTCTCTTTTTACCCACCCCTCCCAAAATCTTTTTTGAGAGCTTTCTTCTTTTTCTTAATTACCTCTATTATTAAGGGGTGGTTTCATTCCTTAATCCAGTTTGTCACCATCTCTTTATTTTATTTCTTTGTAATATCTGACATCCATTCCTTTTTTTTTTCCCCCAGGTCTCTATTTTATGACCACACATCAGGTCAGACCCTTCTTCCCTTAAGACTGGTCTCTTCCAAAATTTTCTAACCAGTCTTCCTATATCCATTCTCTCACTTTGAGGCCACTGCCAGACTAAATAGTATACTCTCATACTTCAGTCATTTCATTACCTTCTTTATAAACCTTGAGGGCCTTCCTATTTTCTATTAATTGCAAATCATCAGCTTTAGAATAATATTCAAGACTCCCTACAATTGACTTCCAACCTTTCTAGCTTTGTCTTCTGCTGTTAAATAGATAAACCATTAACTCCAACTAAATTGCTAACCCCTCCTCTCACATACATACCCACACAACTTAGTGTACCCCTTATTCTTTTTTTTAAAATAATTTTTATTTTTTAGAAAAGTTATCATGGTTACATGATTCGTGTTCTTACTTTCCCCTTCACCCCCCCCGACCTCCTCCCCCTTATTCTTTTTTTTTAATTTTTTGAAATTATTTTTTTAATTTTGAATATTTCTCCTAGTTACATATTTCATGTTCTTTCCCTCTCCCCCAATCCCCTCTAACCCTCCTTAACCGATGCACAATTCCACTGGGTTTTACACGTATCATTGATCAAGACTAATTCCATATTATTGATAGTTGGACTAGAGTTATCATTTAGTGTCTGCATCCCCAATAATATCCCCATCAGCCCATGTGTTCAAGCAGTTGTTTTTCTTCTGTGTTTCTCCTCCCACAGTTCTTCCTCTGAATGTGGCTGGTTTTCTTTCTCATAAGTCCCTCAGCCTTGCTCTGGATCACTGCATTGCTGCTAGTAGAGAAGTCCATTATGTTTGATTTGTACACCTTATTCTTAATGCCACATGTTTTGTCTGTGGCAGTACCTGTGCTCAGCACCTTGTCTGCCAACTGAAATCATACCCATCCTTCAGATTCATGAAACTTTCTTCAAAAATACTAGCTAGAAATTATATAGTCCTTAGGATATCTATATTGTTTTGTATCATTCTTATGGCATGTAATTTATAGGGTGGCTGGGATAGCAATTGGAGTTGTATGTTCATTTGTATAGGGAACTCCCAGATGAGAAAACTCCCTCCAGTAATGCAAGTTGGCACATTGTCTGCAATGTAACTGTTTTAGAGTTATCTAAGAACTGGAGTTAATGTGACTTGCCCTGAGACACACAGCTTCTGGTATATGTCAAGCAAGTTTTGAACCTGGCTTTTCTTGGCTCCTGGGCCAATTTTCTTAACATTCTAGCATATGTGGTATCTTTAATTGAATATCTGTCTTCTTATGTCTTGTACCTGCAGAGTTTGGATTATAGTCTTACACCTTTGCATTTTCTTTTTTTTTTTTAATTGAAAATTTTATTTAATTAATTTAGAATATTTTTCCATGGTTACATGATTCATGTTCTTTCCCTACCTTTGTATTTTCTCATGGTTTTTACTTAGTGCCTTATACATAGTTGAGTCCATAGTGAACTTTTGGTGCATGAATGAAACTGACGGGTAAAAAAATTCCAGAGCATTTATGTTTTTTAGGAAATGGAATTATGTTTTTAGGAAATTTTAGGAAATGTTCTTTTTATTGGGTCACCCAAAGTGTCTATTTAATGCATTTCAGTGACATGTAAATAGTAACCTCATTTTTCCACAGGTAAATGAGAGAACAGGACAGATTATACAATATGACAGGTTTTATATTCATGAAGTACAAGAATTAATAGACATACGGAATGACTACATCAACTGGGTCCAACAACAGGCCTATGGAATGGTATGTCTGCTTACTCACGCTGTGATTCCTTTTTTATATATTTCTCATCTTTTTTTAAAAACAAAATGGGGCCATCTTTTGAGACAAACATCAAAGGCTTACTTTAAATTTTAACTATATTGCACAGAAGTTGTTTACAGCATGTGATTCATAAATTAATATTCTACTTGTGTAAGAAAAGAAAATAAGATGGTGTCTTATAGAAAATGCAAAAGTGATATTGGATTCCTTTGGATTTATATACTTTCCTGTTTTCAGTTCCTTAAGGAAAGAGGGATAGGGGTGATTTTTATTTGTGTTTCTGCAGTAGCTAACATAGTTCATTTGGCACAAAATAGCCTTTTATTAAATGTGAATTGAATTCAATTGGTAACAGAAATGCCTTGAGAATACATTTCTCATTGCAGAGGTGAGTAGTGTCTCTAAGTGACTGCAAGATCTCTTTAGTTTTCCAAAAAAGTAAACGTCAGATTCACCCCTTCCTCTCCTTCCTTTCCCTTTTCATATTTGGTGTTTTTGAAATATGACCAAGGGTATGTATATTCTTATTTTGCCACCTTCCTTCTGTTCAGATCTACATTTTAAATAGAAGTCACAAATTATGATAATTCTCAGGCCTCCTGTACATATTGATGCTACATGTTTCCCATGACAGACAGAGCATCATCTAATTAAAGAGTACTTTTCCTTGATATGTAAGAATTTGATCTAGAAAAATAGAATTCTGAGTATCCCTATGTTTGAATATTATATCCTCCCTCCTACATTTCCATAGTTCTGTGATTATGAGGAATCATGCACACTTCTGAATCTCAGTTTCCTTATCTGAAAAAGGGAGATATGAAAACCTAGAATCTACCTCATGAAATTTTATATGATATATACATATATATATATATATGTATGTATAGTGCTTTGCAAACCCTAAAGCACTATATAAATGCCTCTTGTGAGCCATTAGGTCTCTTAACACTTACTCTTAAGATCATTCCATTCCTAGAAGGCAGAGGCTCTTTTGTTTCTATTTGTATTCTCAGGCTTAATGCTTAATAAATGGTAATTGATTATTTGATTCTGATTTATTTGACCATAGGCAAGACTTCAAGGATTAATTTCTTTTTAGCTCTTGCCTTTCTCCAGATTTAATAGTCCAATATGCCAAAGTATGGGAAGAAGTAACATATCTTAGCCGTTTCTCTGTTTGCTTTGGAAACCGTTTCTTGGTCATCTCTCTTTTGATCAGTTTCATTAACCAACTTTTGCTAGCTTTCCTGGCTTTAAACACCCAATTGTGAGAATTAAAATTAATATATAATACTTCAAGTATTATATTTAATAATATTTATTACTAATAACTTGAAGTAAAATAAACAAACCTGAGTAAAACCAGTCTCCCCAGGCATACACATGGGGAAAAAGAGAGGCGGAGTTACCCACAACTATATACAATGTAAGCACACAACTTGGGGAGGAACAGAAAAGGATGCTGGGTAATGAAAAAAGAATTCTGGGAGATGGAGTCCAAAGGTTCAAGATTTTTAATTAATACACAACCTTGTTCATGTTATTCAGACCTGCAGTCATAGTCATAAAAATCAAAAGCAGTTCTTTATATGTTAACTTCTGTCTCAGATTAGTCACAAGGGAGTCCTTTGTAATCTCTTACTTCTTCTAAAATCAACCACTAAAACTCTGAGATTAAAATTTGCCTTTTGATTTGATTGATCACTGGTTACTTCCAGGTCTTTCTTGCCCAGATTGCCACAATATATTGGACCTGAAATTGGGCTTATTCTGGCCTAGTTTCTTTGAGCCCAAATGGGAAACAAACTTGTCTCAGAAATAGGTGGACTTAGGGGGCACCAACAGGGCTATAGATATTTAGTGACTTATTACAACATATACCTCTAACTACTACAATAAATTATCAGAGATTTTTCCTTTCTTACTCAGAGGAACTGATCAGCAATTAGATTTTTCTTATACTCTTTCTTTACACTTCAAATTGAAAGTCCAGATTATAGCATCAAAAATCAGTCTCCTAACTTATTTTTCCTGTAATTCTAATGGGCAAGAATATCTGTAAATAGAGGAATGGCTAGCTTTCTTACTTCATCTTTATTGTTCAAAGATAAAGCCTTATCTCTGTAGTTCAGTTGCCCACTTAGGATTTGCTACCTTTGGTTTTCTGAGGCAGTAAACTTTCCTTTTCTGTTTTTACTGCTGTCTCTTTCCTGAACTTCTGTTTTTTTTCTCCTCTCTTCCCTCCAACTCCCTTGAACTTTGCCTTGGTTTTTATTGTAATTTTTTACTTTAATATTTAGTATCTTGTTAGAGAAGCAGCCTTCTTCAATAGAATGCTGGCCTTGGAGTTAGATTGACCCAGGTTCAGGTTCCCCTTGGACACAGTTCTGGGTCTGTGTCTCTGTGTTAGTTGTACCACCTCTCAGTCAAGTGCCACAGGAGTCTTACCAATGCCTTAAGCTGTAGACAAGGTGGCCTATTGAAAGCTCTCTGTACCAATGAGTTCATAAGCTTAGAACCCACCCTCCCAGAAACTTTGGTTGCTTTCTTATATTTTCATTTACTTCTTCTGACCAGGAAATTCACTATTAATAGTTTCCCATGTTCTTTAGTGGTCATAAGAATAAATTACTTTCTTAGTAGTATCTGCTTAATTGAGTGGAAAAGTCACTTGCCCAAGGACCTTGATCAACTTCTACCTCATATTCTTTCCACAAAGTAGGAAGTATCCCTTTGCTCTATCATAGAATTTTGCATGTGTCAAACTTTGAAGCATTCTATTAAGATTAATTAATTAATTAATTGATTCTTAAGTTTATGAGGAATATATTCTTGACATTTTTCAGATGAAGAAACTGAGCCAATGAGTGAAAACATGACTTCTTTAAGATTGAATCAAGATTGGGGGCATCTGGGTGGCTCAGTGGATTGAGAGCCAAGCCTAGAGACAGGAGATCCTAGATTCAAATCCTGCCTCAGACACTTCCCAGCTGTGTGACCCTGGGCAAGTCACTTGACCTACCCAGGGCCTAGCTTTTACCTATTCTTCTGCCTTGGAACCAATACACAGTATTGATTCTAAGAAGGAAGGTTTTTGAAAAAAATGATTGAATCAAGGTGTAGTACCAAGAGACCTCTAATTCCCTTGATTCAGTATGATTCTGAAAAGCATTTACATGTTTTTGGGAGCTTACAAAGAATAAACTTGACCATCTTTGTAGTTGAATGTGGTAGGAAGACACCATACTTAATTCTGTTCATCCTCCCTAGACATTTTTTAATGATGAAGAGGTTGAGGCAAAGGCATTTAAAAAAAGTAAATTGTATTGTTTATAGAAAGGACAGTAAAAAAATACATATTTTTACTTGTCCTAATAATTCAGTTAAATACCTATAGAAAAAAATTGAATTGCTACTTTAAATAGAAAGTTAAATTTGGTCACTAACACCATTGTTTCCTCATTATTGCTACATTCTACATTGCTGTCTTAGGATATCAACCATGGATTGACTGAGGTAAGTTTGGTAATACGGTCCTATGTTCAAAGTAAAACAAGTCACTTTTATCTTGGTTTTGTGATAACTCCTTCAAAGGTTATTACCCTTTTCATTTCCTATGATTCTAAATGTGATAAATATATGATGTAAGAAAAAATGGATTTGTTCAAATCTAGATCTTTAGCATTTTTTTGTGGGAAATGATTAGCTGAATGGATATTACAGCTATTCTGTACTACATTTGTTGTAGCTAAGGTCACTATAAAATGAATAAAATGAATTCTTATTTTCCTTATTACTTTCATCATAAAATCTGAATTGTGTTGCTAAGAGATTAGTGTTTTTGGAATGAGGAGATCTGAGTTTAAGTCCTAGGCCCAGCATTTATTAGCTATATAACCCTGGGCAAATAGCTTCTCTCTCACTCATTTTACATACATGCAAAATAATGATTATAATCCTTCTTAATTATGTATCTTACAGAATGTTTTGAGAAAACTACTTCATAAATGCCAAAGTACTAGATAAACTTAGAGCTACAAAAATTTGATATTACATGTTACAAAAAATCACTGCATAATATCTAAAATAACATTATACTATACCCAATACCAAAAAATATAAATGTAAGAAGTTAAAATATATAGTAGGCTGTGAAGAACTACTGATATCTTCAAATTTTATGAGTAAAAGGATATAGGCACGATGATTATTGTCAACTGTCACTTTTATATATTACGTTATAAATGTGGCTTTTTTTAAAAGGCTTTAGCCATTTGGATGGGTGAATGCTTCTATAGCTCCAAACCATGTTGTTAACACACAAAATTTTTTACTTAAAGGTAATTTTTCAAACTTTTTGGTTTTCCGTTTTTGTTCTTTTCACTTAAACTTAATGGATTTAAAAAACAAATAGCTTCACCTGGTGTCTATTTGTGTAATCTGTGAAAGGATCCATGAATAGAAGGAATTGGGCATCTAATTGAGAAGAAATAGCAATTCAAAATTTCTTTTATTAAAATGTTCAGTAGATGCTGCTTATGGTAGAAGATTGCTACTCACAGTCTTTTGGGATTTTGAATACTCTGTTAATTGACTAGTATCTGACAGTATCAAATTAGTTTGATTATATTTGTATTGAGTCACTTTTTGGCTCTACATAATGATTTATTCAACTGATGGCTATCGTTATCATTGGACACAACGATATCAAAACATTATTGGTTAAGCTTGGCTAATTATAATGTCAGATATATGTGGGAAGGGAAATCGTATGCTATGGTGGACAGTAGTGAAAGTAGATGATGAATTGATTCCCAGATCTCTAATTTGGGAGATATTATTTTTTATGTGACTCATTTAGTGAAATATTTATTTAATCTGTGACCTAGTTCTGTTTCAGACTCTGTAATACACAGTTGAGAACTAAATTTTGGGGGGATTAGAGGAGCCTTCTCCAAAGGGATTATTTCCTTTTTTGGCTTCTGTGTCCCACACTCAGCATTTATTGTGGTAACTCTCCCAATGTAGGTAAAAGAGTTTCCTGGTTCCTATATAAGCACTGGAAGGAACAAATGCATGACAGGTATAGGATAGCCCATTTTGCCACCCCACAGAAAATGGGGAAGCACCCAGGTGCCCAAGGAATGCACAGGAATTCTTAAATAGGTATAGAAAATACATAAACCCTAGCCAGTGTCCCTCCTCGAAAGAAACAAAACTTGGGAGTTGTCAGCAAGTCAATATTCTTAATAGTCTAGTGACTTTCGTGTCCTCTGACAATGTCCTATGCAATCCTTTGCCAAGCTTATAATTCCCCATGTAGTTTGGACTGCCTCAACAAGGTAAATATGATGAGATTATCAAATAGTAGCCTTCCCTTCAATCTGCATTGTCTGAGACACTCTTGGTGATAAGGGGAGCAAAGCACAGCACCTTACCTCGTGACTTTAGCCCCTCTCTGATGTCCTTTCTTTTTCTAAGGGGTAGGCTGCTTTGAGAATTGACCTTCTGCCCTGCAATGCCAGATCTCCACATTCTCTTGTGATTATTCATGACATAGCCTTCAAGAAGTCTACTTCCTCTGCTCTAGCAGAGGCTAGATTCTGGATCATAGTGGCTAGAAATTTTTTTCTTTTCTAAGAGGGTTGCATTCAGGTACATTGTCCAAGCTTGGGGCCTTGTGGGAAAGTATATGTCTGCTGCTACCAAATACTTTTGCAGGAAGATCAATATCCCCCTGTGTCCCAGCTATTGCTCTCTCTTTGGTTGATAAAGTCCTTTATTAGGAAATTTTTTTTCTCTTGTCAAGTGGGTAGGAAGGATATGAGTGAACACATGTAACTCCTGTGTGCTTCTAAGCTGAAGGAGATCATAGGTGTTTTTTCTCAGCCCTACCCTCTAAACCCAGATCATCTACTGCAATCTGGTTTATTCTTTGAACAGAAAAAAATAAAAATATGCTGAGTAGGTTATACCAGCTCAAAGGAACAGCTTGTATCTTGAGTCAATTCTCTCCCAACATTTGCTCTTCCAAGAGTCTCAGCCATCTAGATCTTGGGAACAGCCCTTTTCAGTGAAAATCAGTCAGGCATTATTTTTTTGTCTTCTACCATGGAGCACTGTCTCTGCTCTTTAGAGAGAAATAATGTCTATCAAATTGAATTACTCCTCTTATACTTATACTTCTTATAAGTAGTCTTATACTTAAACATATAATTCTGTTAATCCTTAAATGATTACTTACAATTGGCATTTTATACATTCTCAGCACTGTTATCCTAACCTGCAATTAGAAACCAGTTTATTTAATATTTCAGCTAGGTGAAGATTGGGTATTCAGAGAACAGGCTCATCAGATGATGAGTTGTTCCAGCCCCAGTTGCTCATTGAGACAACTAGAGCCTACCGAGCAATGAACTGTAATCCGTATCACTTGAGGGTTATGATGAAATCATAAGTATTTTATAGAACTCAAAAATGAACACTGTCTTGTTATGTGAGGTGGAACATATTTTTACATGGGTCAGAACTAGCAAAACGAATTCATATAAAATTGAAAATTCAGAAAGGTGTAGAAGTCATTATGGCGTTATTTAATTTAGTTTTTTTCTGAAATTTCCTCTACAAAGTATTGCATCACAAGGAGATGTACTAATATTTAATTTGTTTTCTTCCAGTTAACGGAAATCCCAGTTACAATTTGTACTTATCCATTTGTATTTGATGCCCAGGCAAAAACTACACTGTTACAAACAGATGCAGTCTTGCAGATGCAGGTAAAACTGTTCCCTTTTTTATTTGAGTATACTTACTGGACTATCCTTTGGATTTCAAATTAGCAAATATTTTAAAATCTTACTAGTAATCAGAAATTTTCTGTGTTCTTTGCTTCAACTGTGATTTTGGCAAATATATCCTTTACAATAAGATTGTCATTAGACTTATGGAAGTATTAGGCTTCTCAGGTCCTTTACAGCTGAGATTTCTGAACTCTGGAAGTCTGTACTTTCAGGTCAACAATAGTCATTTTATTAAGCACCTCATCTATACCAGGCACTGTTATATGCACTAAGGATACAGAGGGAGACACAAAAACATTCATTCCTCTCCGGGAGCTCAAGTCTTATAGGGGAGACCACTATAAATATAAAAAATAATAAAGGCTGATATAATAATATAAATTAGTATTTTAATTAAAGCCATGCTGATAGATAAAGTCATTAGACCACGTGCTTATAAGAATTCAAAATTGCCGCCCCAGTCATTATTACCTCTTCCTCAGTCTGCTGGCCAAGAGACCACTCCCCCCTAACCCAGGAGATTATAAACTCTTCTCTGCGTCAAGATGTAGGTGTCCCCATGCCCAAAGAACCGGAACCGGAAACCTGTTGGACCACGGGAAATGTAGTTTGATAATGTCCATAGAAAATACATATATATACTTAAAGATGACATCTCCCAAATTTCACTTTTACAATTCCCCGTGAGGTCCGGCAAAAAAAAGGTTAACCCTTTTTCTTCGCTGGACCTGTAAAAATAGACAACTTCTAAAATTTTCAGGAATTTGGGGATAAAAGAAATAGATGAACAAATGGTTAAAATTAGCCGCATTGACAAAAAACCAATTTGGGGGCAGTCCCCTATTGGTATAACAGTGTACAATTAAAACAATATATACAATTCAATTTCAACTCCCCATAGTTCAATCAACTGCACCCCAAAGTTCAAATTTTGGTCTTCATGGTACAGTGAAGGCTTTTCAGACATCTTCATGGTGTCTTCACCAAAACAGGTTCATCGTCTGGATTCTGGGGAGATGGTAGGATCCTTATCCTGAAATTATTCTCAAAAGAATTTAAACTTTACATTATAGATTACAAAACATACATTTTCTTCTAAGATTTTATACAATTCCCTGTGAAATTACTCCTAAAAGAGTTAAATATATATATATATTTACATTATCGAATTTTAAAAAACTTGACAGATATCCCTGTGAGGTAAATCTTAAACACACCTTTTTTCTAAAAAAGGGTACCTCAGGTCAGCTAAGGATGAGTGGCTGAGTCCTGGGGGTTGTATGAAATCAAATTGGCAAAATACAAAGAATAAAATTCAAGAAAAAAGAAGAAAAAATTAACTTGTGAATGAAATGTAAAATGTGCAAAAAAATCTGGGGAAAATAAACTTAGACCTTTGAATGAAGGTCTAATTAAAGTGAATTCAGCAGTGTGCAATTACCCATTCAGGGCCAGGACTTAAGGAAAATGTCTCTCTCTGATCTGACTTATCAGCTTTTTTAGGGAACTGAGCCAAATAAATAACCAATCTTAGGTGCTTTCTAGGAATCTAAGTTGAGGGGACCCACGTCCTCTAAAGTTTTTAGAAAAGACTGGGACTCCAGGACTCAAACCCCAATTTCCAAGCCCTAAAGTATTGGCATAGAACTGCTGCAATTATGCAGATCTTAGTCAGTCAAGTCTCTGACCATGTGCTTTCTTTTTTAGCACGAAAACGGCTTTCATATTCCCTTATAGTAGAATCAGACAGAAAGGCATTTAATCACAGTCCTATAGGCTCAGTTATTTGCTGTAGAATCAGAAAAAGGATAAATAATGATTATATATGTACTTCCAGTACAAGATGAGAAAAGGGGAAAAATCAATTGCTCTCATTAAAAAAAATGTTTTAAAAATCAAAAAAATATATATAGCTTAGAACTAGAAGGGTTATGTTACCCAAAAATGAGGTTTTCATTCTGTGAGTGTAAATGGATCTTACAAATAGCAGATTCACAGTGCACATTCAAATAGAGTACCATTATTTCCAATAGCACATTTTAAAACAATGATGTTTAAAATCATTTACTTGTTACAACTTTAAATCTTAGCTAAGAGTTTCTCAACAAATTCTGTTATTGCTTCCATAGCAAAATCTGATATTTAAAAAAGAAACCTTCTGATATAATCATCCTCAGATAAGAATATACAGGAGCTCCTTGGCTTCCTGTTTTAAAGAATCCTGGGTAGGGAATGCTTCTACCCATTTAAGGCAATAATATCTTATAATAAAATGTATAAAAGCTTTATCCTTTAAGACAACAATTTTTAAGGATTTAAAGTAAAAGTTAAAAAATACCTCTTGTAAAATTACAAGGTAATATTCAAAGCATGGAAACTTTCAAGGTTCGTTGCAATTACCAAGACAGAGTAAATTTTAAAAGACATGTGCTCTATAAATCCAGTAGTATCAGATCAACAGCTGGTCAAAACCTCTTACCAGTTCTAATAGATTTTTCTCATTATTTGGGAGTTACAATAAAATCATAACAGAATTAATCTAGCAGCCACAAACTTCATTAACTTACAATGATT
The DNA here is from genome assembly GCF_016433145.1 of Gracilinanus agilis. Taxonomy (NCBI): domain Eukaryota; kingdom Metazoa; phylum Chordata; class Mammalia; order Didelphimorphia; family Didelphidae; genus Gracilinanus; species Gracilinanus agilis. The sequence goes on from NC_058131.1 coordinate 700,585,279, forward strand.
CAGTTTAACAGGAAAATCAACGAAATAAGCAAGATTAATTTACGAAACTAATTAGCAAAATACAGTAAGATACAGTCTCTTAAAAAACAGAAATAAAACTCATTCAGTTCCGAGGTTTAAAAGTTCACCCCTGGTTCAATTTAAGGTTCTTTTGATTGAGTTCTGCTGAGTTTAAGGTTTTTTTTTTTTTAAAGTTCAAAGTTCTGAGCAGGTATGGGGGTGAATATTTCTTCCCCTGAGTTCAGTTTTTAATCACAAGCACGTCTGAATAGGCCATTCGGCCCCATTAAGGGTAAACGCTAGTTGCTAGGTCCAGACGCTAGCGTCCACATGGGCTTGGGGTTAGTGGAGAAAAGCTCAGGAAAATACCCACGTGTAGTCTGTGTGGGTTGGGGGTGCCTACATTAGGTCTTTAGAGAAACACGTGGAAGGCTAGAATGTCTCCTATAAGAAAGTAGAGAGAAAGGGGAATACTACCCAAATTGTTAGCGGCAGAGCTGAAGCAGTCTCTGGAGGTCAAGATTTCGGCAAAGGCAGCAGCCAGGGGTCATCCATGTTGGGGCTCGGGGTTGAAGTGGAAGCAGCAGCACTAGCAGCACCAGAGGCAAGAAAAGCGGCGCGGAGATCACAGGGACTGGAACGCTGGCAGGCTTGCGGTCAGGAAGCGGTAGGAATGGAGATCAGCGGCAGACGAAACTGGCTGGGCTCTCTGGCGTTTTAGCATCCGCAAGGGTCACCAGGCCTGGGGCATTGAGCAAAATAATTTGCAGCCCTGCAGCCATTAAAGCCATTGTCTCTCTTCCCTGTGAAATAGCCTCTAGGCTGGGGAAAATCGGGAGAGGACTGGGCGAGGAAAAAAATCGCTTCTGAGACTCGGGGTCCCAGAGCCACATGGCTTCCTCTTAAACTATCTAGAAAATTGAGAATTCTTAATCCAAACTTCGTAAGGTCACCATAATTATAAATATGAAAAATAATTATGACTGAAATAATAATATAAATTAGTATTTTAATTAAAGCCATGCTGATAGAGTCATTAGACCATGCACTTATAAGAATTCAAAATTGCCGCCCCAGTCATTATTACCTCTTCCTCAGTCTGCTGGCCAAGAGACCACTCCCCCCTAACCCAGGAGATTATAAACTCTTCTCTGCGTCAAGACGTAGGTGTCCCCACGCCCAAAGAACCGGAACCGGAAACCCGTTGGACCACGGGAAATGTAGTTTGATAATGTCCATAGAAAATACATATATATACTTAAAGATGACATCTCCCAAATTTCACTTTTACACCACCTACATACAACTTTGTTTAAATCAGACATAAACAGGATAAACTGGAGATCGTCTCAGAAGGGAGACACTAGTATTAAGTGGGGATCAGGAACGGCTCCTCACTAATGGAGGTATTTTAGCTGAGACGTTAAGGAAGTCAGCTAAGTCCTGAAACAGAGATGAAGAAGGAAAGAATTCCAGTCATGGGGAACAGCAGGTGAAAATGTATATAGGAGATGGCTTGGGAGAGGAACAACAAGGTGGCCAATGTCTCAGGATGTAAGAAGGCTGAAAAAGGTAGGAAGAGGCCTGGTAATGAAGAACTTTAAAGCCAATCAGACGACTTTATATTTGATCCTTGAGGTAGTAAAGAGTCACTGGAGGTTTTTGATTGGGGATGGGGTTGGTGACCTGGTCAGATGTGAGCTTTGGGATTAATTTGATGGCATTGGAGTAGAGATTGGACTGGAGTGTGGAGAGACTTGTGACTACAAGCCAAGAAGCTGACTATTGTAATCATCCAGGCCGAAGTGATGACGGCCTGCATTAGAGAAGAAGCAATGTCAGAGGAGAGAAGGGGACATATTGGAGAGATGCTGAGAAGGTGAAGTCGACAGGTCTTGGCAACAGCCTAAGTATGGGGGTGAGAGAGAGTGAGGAGGCCAAGATGCTGCCTAGCTTGTAAGCCTGGAGGACTAGGAAGAAGATGGTGCCCTTGACAGTAATGGGGAGGTTTAGAAGGGGGAAAGTTTTGAGCTAAAGAGTATTAGTTCATATTTGAATAAGTTGAAGTCAAGATGTCTTTGGTACAGATTTCCAGTAAACATTTGGAGACAGATAGGAGACTGGATGTCAGGAGGGTGGTTAGGGTTGATTATATAGTGAAATAATATAGAGGGAGAAGAGAAGAAATGAGGGCCCATGTTGTCTGGGTGCAATTTTGGATTAGATCCAGCAAGGAAGGCTTAGAGCAGTGATGGTGAGTCTTTTAGAGACTGAGTGCCCAAACTTCAACCTTGACGCTGCATGTAAGCCCTGGGCCTTACCCCAGATGAGAGGGAGGAAGTGCTTCCATTGGGCTGCTGGGCAGAGTGGCAGGTGAAGAGAGAAATATCCTCAGATGTATGTGGAGAGGAGGGGGAAGGGAGCAGCCCTCTCTGGCATACATGCCATAGTTTCTCTGACATGGGCTTAGGGGAAGCTGCAGTGTCCCAAAATCCTAAAGAGAAAAGGTTTATCAATGAGATGAGGATTATTGACAGTGTCAGAGGACTGCAGATAGGTAAAGAAGGAAGAAGATTGAGAAAATAGCATTTGGTTTGTTTACTAAAAGATTATTGGCAACTGGAAAGAAAAATGAGATGTGTCAGTTTATTATCTGTAGAATCTTAGCCTCTGCTTCTTGCTCTAGTCAAGAGATTTCAAGAGACCAGCAAGTACTCAGATTCATTGATATTGTTAACATTCAGAACTTGTTGATGCTCTCATTGGACTATGAAGTTGTGAATCTCATAGCAGAAAGAAGGGGGTTTTGGTTGTCACATGACTTTACATTTAGTTGTCACTTAAAATATCGAACTCCTTATCTTTCCCCCTAAACTGTCCCTTTCTCTTATCTTCCCTGTTACTGTAGAGGGCAACACCATCCTCCTAATTCCTCAGGCTAACAACCTCAGAGTCATCCTGGCCTTCTCCCTCTCTCTTACTTGTTTATCCAGTCTATTGCCAAGGTCTGCTGATTTTCCCTTTGAAACATCTCTCAAATATGCCTCCTCCTCTCCTCTGACACCATAGCCTGGTATAGACCCCCATCACCTCCTGTCTGGACTATTTTAATAGTCTCTCAATCGATCTGCCTGCCTTATTTCTCTCTACTCCATTTTCCAGTTAGCTACTGAAGAGATTTTCCTCAGTATGGCAGTAAAGAAAAGTAGTAAATGTTGGAAGATGTGGCAAAATTGGGACACTGATGCATTGTTGGTGGAGTTGTGTACTGATCCAACCATTCTGGAGGGCAATTTGGAATTGTGCCCAAAGGACTATAAAACTGCATACCCTTTGATCCGATAATGCCACTCTTGGGTCTGTATCCCAACGATATTATAAAAAGGGGGAAAGGACTTAACTTGTACAAAAATATTTATAGCTGCTCTTTTTTGTGGTGGCAAAGAATTGGAAATTATGGCGATGTCCATCATTTGGGGAATGGCTGAACAAATTGTGGTACATGTTGGTAATGGAATACTATTGTGCTATAAGAAATTATAAGCAAGATGATTTCAGAAAAAACTGAAAAGATCTATGGGAACTGATGCAGAGAGAAATAGACAGACTTGGGAAAACATCGTACACAGTAACAGCAATATTGGATGGTGATTATCTGTGAAAACTTGGCTACTCTCAGCAATGCAATGATCTGGGATAATCCTGAAAGACTTAGGACAGGGAATGCTATCCACCTCGAGAAAGAACTATTGGAGTTGTCTTTCACATCATTGTATCTTTGGTTTTATTTTGGAGTTTTGGGTATGTATATATTACATGACCCATATAGAAGTGTGTTTTGCATAACAATAAATAATGGGGGGGGACCTTTTTTCCCTAAAGAGCAGTTCTAACACTATCACTTTCTTGTGTTCAATAAACTACAGTGATTCCTCATCTCCTTTAGGATCAAATAAAAAAATCTCTGCTTTGGCATTCATAGCCCTTAATAACCAATAACCTATCTCTCCCTATCCCTCTCCTTTTCTAGTCTTCTTTCACTTTATATCCCTCCATGTACTCTTCAATCCAGTGACACACTGGCACCTTTACTGTCCCAACAACCAAGGCATTCTTTTTTAAGGCATTTTCTCTGACTGGCCCCATGCCTGGAATGTTCTCCCTCTTCATCTATGATATGCCTCCTGGCTTCCTTTAATTCTCAACTGAAATTCTATCTTCTTCCGAAAGTCTTTCCCCTTCCCTCTTAATTCTGGAGGCTTCCCTGCTTTTATCTTGAATATAGCTTGTTTGTGCATATTCATTTGCATTTCCAGCTCTTAGAATAATGCTTGGCACTTAGTAGGCACTTTATAAATGCTAATTATAACCTAACTGAAGGATGAATGTGGTTCACCTTATTGCAGCTGCCTTTAAGAAGCCTCACTACTAAAGTTTTTAACCTTTTATTTTACAGATGGCTATTGACCAAGCCCACAGACAGAATGTCTCCTCTCTTTTTCTCCCAGTGATTGAGTCTGTGAATCCATGTCTAATTCTTGTAGTCCGTAGAGAAAATATTGTAGGCGATGCAATGGAAGTCCTTAGGAAAACAAAGAATATAGATTACAAAAAGCCACTTAAGGTAATTTGACATTTCTCTTTCTCTCTCATGGCAGGGTATTCAGAGATCTGTGTCCTTTTGGGCACACATGTGCATGTGCGAGTGTGTTTGTGTCATGTTGTAATGTAGCCAACTGAGCCTATTTACCTGTTTTCTGTTTTAAACAGTTAATTGTTTAGTATTTTCTTTAACCTGTGCTGTATACCATACTGAATATAATTTCATTTGTTTTTAAACCCATTTGAAGGTTATTTTTGTAGGAGAAGATGCTGTTGATGCAGGAGGTGTACGCAAAGAATTTTTCCTGCTTATCATGAGAGAGTTGCTGGATCCAAAATATGGCATGTTTAGATATTATGAAGACTCTAGGCTTATATGGTTTTCTGATAAGGTAAGAAATTACTCAGGTTTCTTGAGTTATTCTGATAATAGTCATTTGTTAAAACAGCTACCAGATTTCTAACAGTGCTCATTCAGCACCTTTGGTGTAAAAAATACATTTAGAAGTCAGCACTTTTAGTTTTTCTTTTAGAAAGCTTTTTGTCCATGTTATCTGAATCTCTTTACCTCACACAAGCTTCAGTGGAGGCTGGCCAGAGGAAGGCATAAATCATCAGGTGACTTCAGATTCACAGTTGAAATCTAAGATGAATTTTAATTGTGTTGTGTTCCACAGAAGACTATTGTCACCATCCCTCTGCTTTGTCACTTAAGAAATGAAACCATTAGATAAGACATAAACTTCCTTGAGAATGCTTATAGAACTTGGAGTTTGAAGAAGTCAGTAATGGTCATTCTACTTCTCTTCTTTACCTTGATATTTATGTCTTTTTAGGAGTTCTTCATTATACCAGCACACTGAATGGAATTTCGTGTTCCACTTCTGTTTGGTTTAAGACTCTTTTAATCCTTTTAATAGGAGTCTCCGACTGTAAAAGTTTATGTTTTAAGATGCAAAATTACATTCATTTTTATTTACTGTAGTAAAATTTTTAACTTAATTTTTGTGACCTCAAGTTATCACTGATTTTTTTTTCCCCTTTGAAATTCATAGACCTTTGAAGACAGTGATTTGTTCCACTTGATTGGAGTTATCTGTGGATTAGCAATTTATAACTTTACTATTGTAGACCTCCATTTTCCTTTGGCTTTGTACAAGAAGCTGCTGAAAAGGAAGCCTTCCCTAGACGATTTGAAGGAATTAATGCCTGATGTTGGGAGGTCAGTGGGTCCTACATGGTGCGGACTGGGGGGATAAAAAAAGGGTCCTACCAGATACTTCATTTATTTGCCCAAGATGAACAATTCATTTTATTATTGTTAATTAGCTTATAAAAGTTTATGAAATGGAAAAAACAAGTTCTTAATAGAACATTCCTCAGATTGAAGGCTATTTAATGAGACTGATTGTAATTTCTGAAAAATATATGAATGAAGGCACCATGAATAATTTTTTTAATTGACCATGATCCTTGCAAATAGCAGAGAACACATTTATGAGAGTAATATTTTCTGAGAGTTCATTGATAATGTGAGCAAAAAAGAGAAAATTCAATTTTATTTTTGATGTGCTAAATTCTTAACTGGAAGTTTCATATTGAATTGAATACAAGCAAGCATGGAATAGAAATGTGATTCAGAACAAACACACTTCCTCAAAATAAGTGTATCATGTGGTCTTTGCATTCAGTAAAAGCAATAAAAACCATGGTGATTTCCCCACACACACACAAGAACTAAGGAAAAAAACTAGGATATTTTCTCAAGCTTGCCTTTTAGGTTCACCTCACTTAAAAGAGATGCTAAATATAATTCGATATAAAAATTTTGCACAATTTCAACATGTAGCTGATAAAAGTCTAAAATGGCTACCAAAAGAAATATTAAATAGCTGAATAATAATAGTTTAGTGAATAATAGATCTCTAGGCTTGGAATCAGGAAGACCTGAGTTCAAATGCAGCCTTAAATATCTGTGAGAATACTTGAATCTGGTCAAACCAATTAACCTCTGACTGCCTTAGTTTTCTCATCTATAAAATGGGGATAATGATAGCCTTGCCTTGTAGGATGAGATTCTCATGAAGCCTAAATGAGCAAATAATTGTAAAATGCTTAGTGCAGTGCCTGGCATATAGAAAATGCTGTGTGTTAGCTATTGTTATTAGAAAAAAAATATTTGCTATCTTTAGGCAGAACAGAATACCCAGTTTTCACTTTTACCTGAAAGAAATATATCTCTTTTTTAACAGAAGCATGCAACAGTTGCTCGATTATCCAGAGGATGACATAGAGGACACATATTGTATTAATTTTACGGTGAGTTAGAAGGATGCAGTAGTCCAGAATAACCTACCACTTGCTATTTGCTTTGTAGCTCTATCAACTTTTATCTGGATCCTGAGAAACACTTTTCACATAGATTTTTCCTAACCCCAATTCTTGGTAAAATTTTGATCCTGAGTATTTGTTCAGTGCCTTGTGTTCAGCATTTGGGTTACCATGAGGCCAAGGCCTGGTTCCTGCCTCCCCAGAGTTTCCAGGCTAATTTAGAGACAAAAAAATGACAAACAGTAAGGAGATATGGTATTGTGGTGGGAGCCATGAACAAAGTCAAAAGATAAGACAATTTTTTTTTTCAGATTTGCTACTTGATATTAACTGTGTGATTTTGCTTTAGTCATGAAATCTTTCTGGGCTTCAGTTTATAGATCTGGCTAGGGGGTTGGATCGTATATTCTCAACTCCTTCCGGCTCAAAAGATTCTATGATGATTGGTCAGTTGTGTTAAATGCCAGAGAAGTACCAAGTGTACCTAGTGTACCTGAGGAGAGGATCAGAAAAGATGGAAATTTGGAGGCTTTACAAGATGGGATTGAATTTTAACTTAAAAATGGACAGGAGGGAGAGAGAGAGGGCTTTTAGGGAGGATATAAAGTGATCAGAAGTAAGATGGTAGAATAGTTAAGGTATGCTGAGGGAACAGTGAGAGAACCAGTAGAGATAATGAGACAGATATAGGAATTTACCTTTACTCTGGTTATGGACAAGGCAATCACCACAGGTAGAAATATTTCCTAGGAACATAGTGGTATCACTTAGACCAGCGATGGCAAACCTATGGCATAAGTGCCAAAGATGGCACACAGAGCCCTCTCTGTGGGCACATGAGTCATAACCACACACACCCCAACCCCCGAGTTTGTTACTAGAAAGGTAGAGGGATTTGGATGGAGTGGCTCCCCTCCCCCTCTACCCATGCCTAATGACTTTTTTTCTCACACACATACACACCTGTCTAGCAGCCCAATGGGGAGTACACAAGCGGGTAAGGTGAGCAGCTCACAGGGAGCAGAGCTGGAGGGGAGCAGAGTGTTCAGGCCACTCCCCTCCCCCCCTCCACACACACCTCTCATCACCCGCCCCTCTGTCCAGCAGCCCAGTGGGAGCACTTTCTCCCATCCCTGTCTGGGGTAAGGGGGGAGGTGGGGCACAGCACGTGTTTGGGGGGCAGGGCTGGCCTGCCTGGCACTCCATCTCTAAAAGGTTTGCCATCACTGGTCCTAAATAGTATAATGTGTATCATTTATTTGCAGTAATCCCAGAATTAAAAGCAGAGGATATATATTCTTACCCTGCTATCAGTTGTTTTTGTTTCTTGAAAGTTTAAGTATATAATAATCATAATAATCTGCTTAATTGAGTCTGATTTTCAAAAAATTTTAATAGATCACCGTTGAGAACTTTGGTACAACTGAGGTGAAAGAACTGATTCCTAATGGGGCAGAAACTCTTGTTAATAAACAAAATCGGTAAGTGATTTTGTAGAACTATATATCTCAATTTATTAAGTTTATCTTTAGATCCAGATCTTAAAATATTTGAGTGGTAGCTGGAGTTTAGGGGAGGTAATTGATTTGAAAGTTTCCCAAGTACTTTTGACTATTTCTTCATTAACATGTTTTGGGTTTGATAACAATTTTTGCTCCTACCTTGGCAACTTTACTGAGGGAATGCAAACTAAATATTAGTATGGGATAGTTAGTAGGACCACAGGTTTCCCCAACTTTTTGTTTTTTTTTTTTAGAACATTGAAAATGAAATTGAAATTTGCTGGAGTAGGCTCTTTTTATTCTTCCTAATTCCTTGGGAAATGAAATTAGGATTTAAATTGTGAATTCTCTAATGAGAGACCATTGAAGGTGCTAATCATACTATCTAGCACATAATATTGGTGGGCTGATTGACGATATTTGGATTTGATTATTATTCCACAGTGACTGTCTTGGGTCAAACATTTATTGTAATGACTTCAGACTGTAAAAATGGCATGAGGTTCCCCCAAAGTAGAATTAGTCTTCATTGTTTAGAAGCCAATAATTCTCCCCTGAGATTCAATTATACTTATGCAAATCTCTTTAGAACTAAAAGTAAGTGGGTTTATGTTTTTGGTGGTTTTCCAGATGCTCAAATGCTACATTGTAGATGAAATGTTTTTGTTCTTTTTTTAAGTCATTCTGGGTGGACACCCAATTTCTAATTAAAATAGGTGGCTCTTTTGACAACAATTTTGAGTTCTTCCCTACTCTATCTCAGTTTGTGGGAGAGTGGCCACAAGTGCAGCAAAATCCATAATCTAATTGATTCGATGGTGGAATGATTTTTTAATGACATTATCTTCTCAGGCAGAGAATTAATAAAAAGCTTTTAATTTTTAAAATGTAGGTTTGTGAGTGTGTGTGTCTATTTTTTCTTCCCATTTCTAGAATGGAATTTGTTGAATCTTACGTGGATTACATATTCAATAAATCAGTGGCTTCCTTATTTGATGCTTTTCATGAAGGCTTTCATAAAGTCTGTGGTGGAAAAGTCCTCCAGCTCTTCCATCCTAATGAACTACAGGCAATGGTGATTGGGAACACAAACTATGATTGGAAAGAACTTGAAAGGGTAAGGAAAGAAGACAGAAGGTGGCTCAGTAGATTGAGAGCCAGACCCAGAAACGGGAGGTCCTGGGTTCAAATCTGGCCTCAGACACTTCCCAGCTGTGTGACCCGAGGCAAGTCACTTAACCCCCATTGCCTAGCCCTTACTGCTCTTCTGCTTTAGAACCAATACACAGTATTGATTCTAAGATGGAAGGTATGGGTTTGTTGTTGTTTTGTTTTGTTTTTTTTGTTTGTTTTTTTTTTAAAGAAACTTTTAAGGAGAAACAACTTTGTGGGGATTTGAAGACCAAAATAAAATGAAGCTACTGAAGTTGAGTTGATCCTGGGTTCTGATAGTATTCTTTCCTTTAACATTTGAAAGGAAAACACCCCTTTTGTTTTTGTGTGACAGGAAATGATTTGTGAAATGTGTGTTTGAAAGTTGGGATTTACATTCGTTCTTCTAAAAGGCAGGTCACCTGTGACATCAGCAGCCCTAGGAAAGACAGTGTATTTTCTGGCCACTTCAGTAAAGGAAAGTTTACTGTAAAATACCGGCAACCTTAGAATGTTTTGTTTATGTTTTTTTCCCACCAGTCTCAAAGCAGAAAGATAGAAGTGAAATATCTCTTCACCAAGAGAAGCCTTAAGTGAATAATATTTCCCAAGAATAATGACTCAAAAAGAAGCCTGAGTTTCTCATTCCTGTCTGGGAATTTCCAGCAGTTCTCTATTAATTCCTCTTTGAAATACTGAGCTACCTCCATTCCTCCAGTTAGGGTAACAAGAGGGCTGCTCACCTCTTAGGTGTCTCTAGAGTTCACATAGGTGCTTTTACTCGGACCCCTTCTCAAACTCTTCATTCTTTTCCACATTTTCTGTGACCTTGATGTTGGCCTCCCTCTCATAGACCCTCTATCTACCAATGGTGCCTTCGACGTGACTGTCTCCCATGCCCAGGATGCTCAGCCTTCAGGTCTTGGCTCATGCCCCACCTTTGGGAGAAGCCTTTCCTTGCGTGTGATCTCTAGGGTGTCCTGTGTGCACAGTAGTGTCTTCCTGTTGTTTTCTCCATTAAATTGTGAGATCCTCAAGGGTAAGGACTGTCTTTTGTCTGTCTTTGTACCCTCAGTGCTTAGCACAGTGCCTGGCACACTGGAGGCATGTAATAAATGCTGACTCTTAACTTGGAAATAAGTGTTTCTAGTGTTAAAGAGAATCCCAAGTGGAAATCTCAGGACTTCAGAGGCCTAAGAGTTCCATAGATAGAGCAACAATCCAATTCTAAAAGGATACAGTGGACTTACCAGGCAAAACTTTTCCAACTAGTTGTTTGATAACCTTCTAATGAGGAAAGAGAGCTATCACCGGAAGTTCAAGGGATATGTGCTTCTATTTGTATTGCTGGAGCTGAGCAGTGCCTGGCACACAGCACTTAAAAATGGAGAAGAAAGGAAGCAATTAACATTTCTGTAGCACTTACTTTGTGCTAGGCACTGCACTGACCAGGTGATGATTATTATTTTATTTGATCCTCATAACAGTGCTGGGAGGTTGGTGTTGTTATTATCCCCATTTTACAGATGAGGAAACTGAGGCAGACAGAGGTGAGATGACTTGCCCAGGATCACACAGCTAGTAAGTATCTAAGGCCATCAATGCTGTGTGTGCAACTGCACCACCTAATTGCCTGTGTAAAGGCTTTTTGTTGTTCTTAGCAGCAACTAACTAATGCACAATTAATAAATTGGGTAAGAGAATCCCAGTTTTGCAACTTGCCTAGTGGTTTGATCTTGGACAAATTCCTTCTCCATTCTCACCCTCAGCTTCCTTATCTAGAAGATCAGGAGTTTGTGCTGTGTGATCACCAGCATCTCTCCTAGCCCTGGATCTCTGGTGGGAGGATCGAGAAGGGAGGAGAGAAGAGACATTGTTTGGGGAATGCTTTGGGTTTACACCCACCTTTCAGCTCTTGGGGGCCTGATTTTCCAATCATGTGGAGGTGTCCTCTCTTCCTTCATCTTTTTCCCTTTTGTTTCTGCTTTTGGGGAGTTTTGGTACTTCTATCAGTTTTTGCTTTGGCTAATGGTTCTAGAGAAAGTTTGCCAAAGTTTATTTTGAAGTTGAAATGTTCAGATTTCTCTGTACATGCCAGTTGTCCATTTGCAAGGCTTTCCCTATTATAGTGGGAAAATCTTGTCAATTATGTAAGCAACCTAAAATATCTTACTAGGCATTAAATGCCAGTCTAATACTGTTGGAAGTTCTCTTCCAGGTACTTTAACTAAAGTGCTGAATAATGTTTATTATTATAGTGTAAAGAAATGATTAAATTTTCATGACAATGTGGAATATATTTGAGTATCTTTTGAGTTCTGATGATAGTTGTTTAAAAATAGATACTCTGGGCAGAATCTCCTTTATGCCTTTTTCTTGAATCATCTCTTGATTCATTGTTGTAATAATGAAGATTCATACCCTAGAACAGTGATGGCGAACCTTTTAGAGGTGGAGTGCCGGGCCCTGCTCCCACCCCACCCCAGAGAGTGAGTGCTGTGCCCCTCCCCCCACTAAGTGCTGAGTGTACCCCTCCCCCCTTACCCCACACAGGGGAGGGAGGAAGCGCTCCCATTGGGCTGCTGGGCACAGAGGTGGGGCGTGTGAAAAAATGTCATCCAGTAAGTTGGAGGGGGGAGGGGAGCAGCTCTGCCTGAGGCTTTCTGCCTTTCTAGTTATGAACTGGGGTGGGGGGGGTGGCTGTGTGCCCACAGAGAGTGCTCTACGTGCCATCTTTGGTACCCATGTCCTAGTCGTCATCGCTGCCCTAGAAAATGCATTTTTATGTTAAGATGTTGAATGTATATACATAAAATTGTTTTTAAAAGGCTTTTTCCCCTTGTCTCTTCCCATCTTTTCTCCCCTCTCCCACTGGCTAGTATGTGTGAATGCATGAGATTTCATGCAAAAACCTTATATGTTATTCATTAAGTAAAAATTATTATTGACAAACAATTGTTCAAGGAAATGAGAAAAGCCAGAATTTGGGGAATGCAAAATGTATACTTTTATGTCCTTTATGTGTCACAATGATTGGTTGGTGAGAAATTTTGTGAAAATGGAACATCTAGCAAGATAATTATCAATCAGGATACTTCTTTCTTGTGTTTTATGTGTTTTAAATGGACAATGAGAAAGGGAAAGTACACGCGGGGTATTTTTGTCATTCAGAAAAATGTCTATAAATCTTTACCACATGTGCATGTGAACACTTAGTTTCATTTTAGATAAACAGGAAGGTGATTTGATGTGCAGACATAAGAATTTAAGGTATGGTATTGCTTTCACATAGGAAAATATTACTGACCAAACATTGTTAGAATGTGTCTTGGAGACAAATTTTCACTGAAAATTCAGCTTTCCTTTCTGCTTATGACAATTGGCACTGATATGCAAGATGGCTTGTCAAAGTTAGGACTTTTGGTTTTTTTAGGGATCTGTAGCAATGGAATATTGGGAAGACAGTTGGCCCAGATTCCTTAGCATCATTTTCTAGTTGAGTTAATATTTCATATCCAAGGAGACCTACCTTTTATTAACTTGAAGCTCCAATGACTGTTGTTCTTTCTAGAATACAGAATACAAAGGGGAATATTGGGCAGAACATCCTACAATAAAAATTTTCTGGGAAGTTTTTCATGAATTGCCATTGGAAAAGAAAAAACAGTTTCTCTGTAAGTATTTCCATTTAATTCAATTTTAGGTGAGAACTGCATTTAATTTTTTGTATCTGGTCTCTGCCTTCTGAGATTAAAGAACTTTCTAATGCTTAGTATATTTTCAATAAGTCCTTTATTAATCACTTAGTGACTGCATGAGTTATAAAAAGGATTAGAATATTCTATTCTGCCTTATAATTGGTTAAGATCATTTTTAGAAGTTTCCTCATCTAGCTTTTCTATTAATATTTTTTCATATAAGAATTATAAAAATCATTGATTAGCTGGTTCTTCTGATTTTAATTCCTTGAGAAATGTATGGCCTCTTATTTAAAATGAAGAAAAGGAAATACCATGATGTTGGGATTGTTGAATTTCCTATGGTTCTATTATTTAAATCACAGATAAATAAGCTCTGAGCCTTTTTTTTTTTTTAAATAAGACCCAACCCCATTCCTTTCTTCCTTTTCTTCTTCTTTTTGTAAATGTAGCCATAACAGGTTTTAATGAGAGCCCTTTAGGCTGAGGGAGTTTTATACTATTAAATCATTGGAAAATCACATAATTCTTTTTTTAAAGCTCTCAGATGGTATGCTGACATCATTGTGGGAAACAGTGGTCCAGATGATGAAGTATATTCAGAGTTGTGACCCAGTTTACCTCCATTACCTTTTCCCATGCCCTGGAGCTGATGGTAGTTCAGCCTCCCCTCCAATATTTCTTTGTCCTAAGAAGTCAGAGCATGACAGCAGGAAAGGAGTCCTTGAGGGCAGGCTCTGCTACTAAGCGGTGGCTCACTTGCCTTCACAACCTCTCCGGGGCTCAGTGTCCTCGTGTGTCAAATGAGGAGCTTTAGAGTTCCTCCCAGCTCTACAGTGTAATTCTGCTTGAAGGGTAACAAGAAGCAACGTGGCATTGTGACTAGAGAGCTGGGGCTGGGTTCGGGTCTCATCTCATCCCAGATTGGCTTTCTCTTAAGTAGAAGAGAAGGTGCAGACCTGCTTTAAAAGGGGAGTTTTCTCATCTGGGAGGACCCTATTCCAATGAAATCGCAGGTGCAGACCTTCTCCTTACGTAAAGGGTTCGCTAAGAAATAGAACAACTTTTACATTGAAATGTGGATTCGGCCACATGCCACTTCTAATGATGTTGCTGTTACTCAAAACATTGTAGAAATTTCTATTGGAATATCCCTAGCAAAATCCTTTTTATAATTCTTAGTGTTGTGAAATCGTTCATCCTTTGAGAGGAAAGATATTGTTGATTTACAGTAGAAAGTTATTGAAAATCAAATCTGCTGAATAAAGAAATCAGGTTGAATGATACCATCTTTGGTCAGTAACAAGCAGTAGCCAAAAAAGAAAGAGACCTGGCACTGCTAGGTAGCTCAGTGGATAGAGTGCCTGCCTTACATCCAAGAGGGGAGGGCCTGCTTCAAATCTGGCCTCAGACACTTTCTGGCTGTGTGACCCTGGGCAAGTCACTTAACCCCCATTGCCTATGCCCTCATCTCTCTTTTGCCTTGGAAGCACCATACTGATCCAAGAACAAAAGATACGGGTTTGTAAAAGGAAAAAAGACAACAACTTTGTTGTTTGGCATGTGAACTAACCCTCACACCATGTAGATATTTCAGTGATCTGCTTTGAGGTCAGTAAGTCAGTTGTTTTAACATTTACATCATGGTACAAGTTTTCCAGCAAGTAGGTTTGAAAGTTTCTCTTCTATCAGGTAAAGCTATTTATACAAATTCCTGACTAGAATGATTTTAGTAGAGAAATAACTAAAAGTCACATTTAGTTGGACAGTACTGTTACAATGCAAATGTTTGTTTTTTTAAGTTTTCATTAAAAAACATTTCTTGATAGTATTTTTGACAGGTAGTGATCGGATTCCTATCCTTGGTATGAAGAGTCTTAAACTGGTCATTCAGTCAACTGGAGGTGGAGAGGCCTATCTCCCAGTCTCCCACACCTGTTTTAATCTTCTCGATCTTCCAAAATACACAGAGAAAGAAATTCTACGTTCTAAACTGATCCAGGCCATTGATCACAACGAAGGCTTCAGTTTAATATAACTTTAGAGGTATTCTGACTAGTTAGTTTAATGCAGCAGCATTAAACTACTTCTTTGTGTCTTTCATGTGGTGGGGAGTTCAGTGGACGCGGTGTCAGAGATGACAATATGATTAATTGCTTATTTACAGAATGTTCCGTGACATACAGATATTCATGGAAGCCAAAAAGTCCTAAAAGAAAATGAACAAACTATGTTAATACTAGACTTATTGTACAGAACCATGGACATTTTTTTGTCATCTACCAATAAACATGCAAGTGGTGTGAATACCTTCAAGTTTCACTAACATGAATTTTAATGGTCTGCATATTACAAAGATGATCTTGGTGTGCGAGTGCATGGAATGGTTGCTTAATTCTTTTCAATCACTGGGTGAAAACATTTAACTTTGGTTTGCAATAGTCACTTAATTATTTTTCATTTTGTAAATAATGTTAAAAGTTTTTGTAATAAAATAGTTACGTTCTGATACCAGTACAGTTTCTATGTTGTAATTGAACTGGAATGACTTTTATGGGTTAAAAATTGTGACCATTCAAACTTTTTTTTTTTTTTTGGCTTCTCAGAAACTCAAGCAGCAGAACTAAGAAGGGTAAAGATTTACAGCTTGTTGCGCACTCGTCCTTGTGTAGTTCTAGTCTTAGTAATCTTCTAGTGCTGTGTTCTGCCAAGCGTCCTCTAGGTGCTTCCTCTGGAGTATTGTGGTGATGTTGCTCAGTGGGCAGTGATGGTCAAGCCTGCTTACCCTAGCATGGAGGAGCGCTTCCCCAGGGCTGCCCCGAATAGGACCGCCCGCCATTCACTGTGACATCCAGCACCCCAGCGCCACATACTGACTGGGAAGGTGCCGCTGGAGTCACACTTCCACAGTGCTTTTGGCTTGTGTAGAACAATGTTCTTTAGGGTTTTTTAAATGGAAGAAAACCATTTTCATGCTGATCGTGAGTGAAACTGTTTCCAATTTTATTCTCCTCATGTCATTAAGTCCTGGAATGTGTGTGGATATGCAATACATGTGACTTTCAGCTATGGGGCAGATATTTATTTTTTAAATTTATATAAAATGCAATGAAAACTTTAAATAAAATACTTGAATAAAGATTTATTGTTTTAATAATTTAACTTTCAGTGATTCTTCAAGACAGACTTTCTAAAAAGGTTTTAGGGAAGCCTCTTAAATGTTTATTAGATATTAGATAGATTTCCCATCTTTCATTATAGTCAATTTAATACAGAAATCCCTTCAAGTGAATCACTGTTGACTCTTTGTTGCATTCAGAAATGGAATCTGTGGTTTTGCCTTTGATAGGTTTTCAGTGAACCAACCTTAAGAACAGAAAAATTCAGTCTCCTTGGAAATAAGAAAATGTTCTGAAATAACTACTTTTCTTGGATTTCCTACATACTCCTTCAGTGATGTTGGCTTCCAGAATGTAGATGGAGATGACCATTTAAATAAATAACAGCTTCCCCTCTGTTTGGAACAATTCTTTACTCTCGGAGCATTAACTCGATGCTCCACGAACATGGTATTTTAATATTTTGAGTCTCCCATACCTGGGTTTCTCCTTTCCTCCCCCAGAGAAGTAGTTCTTTCTTCCCATTTTCTTCATTTCCTTTGACAGCACTCCTGTTCTCCCATCAACCAAGTACGAATATCTTGGAATCGTATCTGGTGGCTTCTCTCCCTCGTGTTTCTCACACAGCCCTCCCTGTCCTCTGGGCCAGGTCTGTCCGTTCTGTCTCCAGAGCCGCTCTCGTTCGGGCCCCCTCGGATGACTGCACGAGTCTTTATTCTTTTTCAGTCTGCCCTTCGTAGCTGCCAGATAATCTTCCTAAGACTCTCGGGGAACTTGAGTGCCTCCCCTTTGTCTCTGGAATAAAGTGCCAACTCTGCCAGGCCCCCGGCTCCAAGCCCGCCTCGTTTCACGTAGTCCTTCGGCAGTCTGTCCCGGCCCGACCGAGCGTATCTTCTACCTGCGCGGGTTGGCAGAGGCGATCTCTCGCCTGCCACCGTGTTCTGGGCTGATCGTCTGCGCATCCGTAGTGGTGCTGGTGGTAGAAAAGGCAGAACCCCGCACGAAGCAGTACAGCGTAGATGGAGTTGGGGAAGGTCCGGAAGGGAAGAGGGGGCTGCCCGACAAGCCCAAAGAACAGCAGTTACGCTTTGGTGAGGAGGCCCAGCAGGTAGCCTCCTCCTGATGAGGTCAAGCCTGGCTTCAGACTCCTTTACTAGCTGTGTGATCCTGGGCAAGTCACTTTAACCCTCTTTGAAATGAGCAGATCCCTCCAGTACCTTTGCCACAAAACACCCCAATGGGGTCATGAAGGGTCAGACACAACTTGGCAACAAAAATTTAATCGAGAGACTTGTTTAAATTTTCTAAAAAAGGAAATAGAATTACCCCAAGCTCAGATAACCACTTTGGCTGAAATTAAGAGCCTGTGGAGCATATTAATGTGAAATAAAAGTGAAAATTTAGGATGAAAACGGATCGTAAAGCGATCTAAATTGTCCGCCTGAGTAGTTGGTATTTTATCTTAGCAGGAAGAGAAGACATCACTGAAAAGCCTTTTGTTAAAAAAAATTTTTTTTTTTGCATTGATACAATTTTTAATAGCCGTTTTTGGACATTTTTTGATTCACATTCTCTCCCTCTCTCCTCCCCAAGACAGCAAGTAGCATGATATGGGCTTGTACCTGTGTTCAATACTCTCTCTATTTCCTTATCCATCATGTTGTGAAAGAAGACATTATCACTTACACTAGAGAAAAATTCACGGAGGAAATAAAGAATGGTCTGCTTCAGTCTGCATTCCTACATGTTCAGCTTTTCTCTACGTCTCATGTGAACCTTGCAGCGTGGACAGTAGTTCGATTTTCAAAATTGGCAAATGCTACAAATCAAGACTTGAGCTGTTGTTTTGCTGAATGCCTAGACTTAAGATTAAGTGATGGAGAAAATGTTATTAATGAAAATTAAACGTGGCAGTGTTAATTGTTAAAGATTTATCAGGATAGACTCTCATTTTACAAATGAAGAAAACTAAGGTTAAAAAAATTTAAATGACTAGAGCCATGTCAAAAAAGGAATAGGTATCATAGGAGATTTTGGATTCAGTTCTTTCTGACTCCAAAACCGTCATACTATTGTCAATTTTTACAAAAACCCAGACCAACTAGATGATTAGTAAATAAAGCAAAGTATTTCAGGTGGGCAGCTAGGTTGCAGAGTGGATAAAGTGCTGGGCCTGAAGTCAGAAAGATTCATTTTTCTGAATTCAAATCTGGCCTCTTGACACAAAGCTGTGTGACCCTGGGCATGTCACTTAACCTTGTTTGCCTCAGTTTCTTATCTATAAAATGAACTGGGGAAGGAAATATCTTTGCCAAAGGAAACCTCAAATAGGGTTGCAAAGAGTTGGGACAAGTCTCAAAAACAATAAAATTTATTCAGGGCCAAGAAATTGCACTTTGGGACAACCTGCTGCTGCCTCACTCAGACAGGGATGTTTAAGGAGGAAAAGGAGATTTTTGTTTTTTAAAAAACATTTTGTTTTCCCAATTCGATGTAGTAACAATTTTCAGCATATGTTTTCTGAAGTTATAAGATCCAAATGGCCTCCTTCCCTTCCCACTCCTAGAGACATTAAGCGGTTTGACCTGGGTTAGACATACATCATCATGTAAAACATACTTCCTTATCCTGAGGTTGCTGTGGTAAGAGAATACTCATAAAACCAAAATCCCAAATAAAGAGAAATAAGCTAAAATGAAAAATGGTATGCTTTGATCTGCATTCCGACTCCATTGACTCTTTTTTCTGGAGACGGATGCTATTTTGTCCTGGATCCTTCAGAATTGGCCCCGCTTATCTAAGTATTGCTGAGAGTAGCTATGTTTTTCCATTGATCATACAATATTGCTTCTACTCTATATGGTTTTCTCTGGGCTCGGGTTATTTCACTCTGCATCAGTTCCTGTGGATCTTTCCAGCTTTTTCTGAAACCATCCAGCTCCCCATTCTTTATAGCACGATAGCATTCCATCACCATCATAGGCCACAATTTGTTCAGCCGTCCCCCAATGGATGGACACCCCCCTCAATTTTCAATTCTTTGCCACCACAAAAAGAGCTGCTCTACATACATTTTTGTACAAGTAGGTCCTTTCTTTCCCCTGCTTTATTTTTATCTCTTTGAGGTACAGACCTAGAAGTGGTATTAAAGGATCAAAGGGCACAGTTTTAAAGTCCTTTGGGCATAGTTCCAAATTGCCTCCCAGAATGGTTAGAGCAGTGTACAACTCCACCAACAATGCACTGGTGTCCCAATTTTACCACATCCCTTCTAATGTGTATCATTTTTCCTCACTGTCATGTTGGCCAGTCATCACCAAAGATTCCTGAGAGGGAGTGACAGCTAGATCTGGGTTCTAGGAAAGCTATTTGCTCAGCTGCATTGGAGGATGGATGGGTTTTTTTCAGGAATACACTAGACACGGGAAGGCTGATTTGGCCGTTAACAGCAATCCAGGGAAGAGGTGATAAGGGGACGGGAAGCCACGAGAATGGGAGAAGAGATTGAAGATGTGAGTTTTGGGGAGTTAGAATTGACAAGACTTGGGATGTTTAGTTAACTGTGGGCATGGGGCAGAGAAGGGTGACTTGCAGGTCCCCAAGGGGCAATGGCACCCCCCTGCCCCCTGGGAGGTCTGGAAAAGGGCAAGGTGGATTTGGCTTGGTTTTGCAAAAAGGATAGATGAGAGAAGTCATGGGATTTCCATCCTGAACGTGAGGAGTCGTTTCTGAGGTGCTCCCTCCTCCGTGAAGCCCTCCTCTACTCCTCAGCCCCCTTCCCTGTATCCCACCATCCTCAGATCGCCAGAGCTCACTCGGGTCTGCGTATCTCCGTTTTCTCCCATCGTGTCTCCCTGGAGTCTTTCTACATCCCCACCTTCAGCTTAGAGGCACAGACTGTCCCCAGTGATTTGCAATGAGTCCGTGGTAGCGGGTCGGACCAAGTAACCGTTTGCAAAGCCGAATCCTCCGTCTCCCGGGAATCGGCACTACCTCGGCTTCTGGCCGAGAAGACGGGGAAGATGGAGGGAGGAAACGGGCTGCTGTGGCTTATTGCCTAAAAGGAGGGACTGTTGGGGGTTGAGTTTTGCTCGGCGGGGGCGTTTTTTCTTGTCTGCCGCCTCAGGGAGTGGAGTTGCTTTTTTTAAAAAAACCGGCTAACAGGCCTGACCCTGCAGAGAAGCCACGGCATGGACGATCCTGGATTGTTCACGACCCCAAAGAATAATTCTGAAGACCCCGCTGTGGGTCGGCTTCTTGTCTTACGGATTGTAAACCTCCTAACCTGCGTGTGGCGGCTTCAACTGGGGCCGGAGGAGAGCCTTCTTGGGTCTTGCCTTGGAGCAGCACTCCAGGGCCGTCCCAGAGAACTCCGTCGGCTCTTTGGGGCCTCGTGATTAGACTCCCAGAGCGCTGGGGAGACGGTGAGCAAATACCGAGTGGTTGGGTTTTTAGACCCTCTTAATGAAATCCGTAAGACAATAAAAGTGAAAAGTCTTTAGATTAAATTAGAATATTTTAATATCAGAAGTGCATTTTCAAAAACTAAACAGTAGTTTATTATCAACAGATTTACATCAAACACAGGAAGAAATCCTGCTTTCGTTAGCACATACAGACCGTACACGCTCAGGCTTTTTTCCAGTTTCTGGCCAACTTCTTTATCTAGACTTAGAAGATACTTTGTTGTTTCAACACTGACATAATGGAATACTTATTTCATATTAAGTGATGGAAGACAGTTTCAAGTCTGAATTAAAGGCAGGTTCCACTCAAGGGCCCCAGAAAGCCAGTGGCCACCTCCTCCGCCCCTCAGTTGCTGAAAACCTTCTGAATGGCCGATGAATAAAAATACTCGAGTTTAGGAGCAGATTCCCATTTGTCTCCCTAACCAGATGACGGGAATCGCGCCCGTAGCTGGGCAGACGGGCGACTGTCAGCCCCAAGCCTGGGCCCTCCCCCAAAGGTCCCAGGGAACCCCGTGAACCCCCTTCCGGAAGGCTGGCCGAGTTTAAGGGCTCATCAGACGAGCGCCGCTCGGTCAGCCGCCGGGATGTACTATGGGCCAGAGCCTGGGTCTCCAATGGAGGTACACAGTGGGCGCGTGATGAATACACATGAACGCGGTCAGTACAAAGTGGACGGTCTCTCCGCCAACTTCACAACTTCTTCAAATTGCTTTCTGTGACCAAAGGCAGCTTTTTAAAGCCGGCTACTTCCCCAGCGGGGCCGCCTCGGAGCCCTGCCATTCAAGAATGCTTAAAACGCCAGGGACGGAGGCAGCTGCGGCAGAACAAAAGGACCCCCACGAGGAAGGGGAGAGCGGCCAGCCGAGAAGAACGTAGTGGCGGCTCGTCTATGAAAGGGGGCCCCTCCATCACCACTCCGTCGGGCCCAGGCGTATCTACACCTCACCCATCACCACTCCGTCGGGCCCAGGCGTATCTACACCTCACCCATTTTCCTTCATTGGTTTCTTATGCCGAGGGACAGCCACAGTTCACATCTTTAAGTGTGTTCTACAGCTGTTCAACATTGCCACCGCCCGGGGGGTCACCGTCGTCTTCCAAGATGTCCCTCTCAAAGCCCTGAGTGGCTCCATGGCGAGACTCCTCCCGGGACGGGCACTTCTGGGCAGGTGCGGCCCCGGATGGCTTGTCATAAGGCGGGACAGCGAGGTGTCTGCTTTCTACAGTATTCCGTTTCCTTGAAAACCCATGTCACCAGTGGGCATATTTGGAAAAAACGCAAGTATTTAACAGAAAGAAAAAGTCAAATGACCATTTTAATAGACTTTAACAGAGTGTACAAGTATAAAACACTGGTTTTGTATTTCAAAAGTTGCAGGGAGCCAGTCATTTTAAACAGTCTACAAAACTTATGCCAGTAGATTACATAAAAGACACTATATGTACAATATAAAAAGAGCTGAAAACAATCCTCACTGTAAAAATAATTTAAAACAGAAATCTTTCCATTTAAAATATCATCTATAGCACAAACACATCGTATCATGCAAATGAAAAAGAAACCTACTGCATTCTTTAACGAACCAAACGAGGTCTGAGATCTGTCAGAGTTTAGACTTCAAGACGACGTGCCGACGTCTCTCCGATGAACAGAACGTCCGTTCGGAAACACCGTTTTCCGTTTCTCTGGCCGTTCTGGTCCTAGTCAGTGTCTTATGCTTAAAGAACAGCTACAATTTCAAAACCTTTACTAAACACTGTAATAAATATTAAAGCAAAGTGAATAATCTGTCGTTTTTGGGTCATGTTGAAAAAGTGGTTTGGAAAATAAATGCTTTATTTATTGTGCAATTTTTACAAAATATGAACTTCAGAAAGCTGGAAAATCTGTAGCGGAGGAGCTGAGATGGAGTTTAAGGCAGGCTACGTTACACTGACACAAAGCTACGCTGGAGGAGCCGCTTCCCTTCCTGGCGCTGCTGCTGGGACCCCCCGTGCCGCGGCGAGCGCCCCGGCGAGCTGCACTAGCCGCTGGCATTTTTATTATCTACCGAATCCTCTAGAAGAGGACGTACACGAGTGTGACCTCCGAGAGGCACACCTTCTGGCAGACGTGTGTGTGCGTGTGTGTGCGTGTGTGCACACGCTGATGGCTGCATTACTTTGGAATTCTAATCAGCTTCCTGTCACTCTCCTGTGGAATTTGGAAAGCAAAAACAGTAAAGAGAAGAAGCTGAACGTGTAATTCTAGTGTCGATACGAGAACATGGAGGAAGTGCCGTGATCACGGGTCCAAGAAAAGCCGGGCAGTCGCCTCTCGGCCGTCGAGCGTCTGTGGAAGGGGCCGATGAAGCTCTCCGGGATGGGCCCGGAAAGGTCTTCCACGCTGGCTTCCTGGGCCATCCACAGGCTGTCCCCGGAGCAGCAAAGGCTCGTGGCGCTTCCCCAGGTATCCACCTCAGCCTACGCACACGACGTGTTTTTGAGACCAAAATTAAAGTTAGCTGCCACTCGAGTCTTTGAAAATGCCAGTGTTTTTGAAAAGGGGGGGGTAAAAGGGGGCTACTTTGTTGAATAAAAAATTCAGAAACAGAAAGCACGAAGGTGTGAAACAACCATTCAAAATGTTAGAAAGAAAAACGGTGAGAAAAATACCAGTCTTTGGTCTAGATTAGCTGTTCCCTTTATATTAATTTAACATCCAATGGCTTTTGGAAAACTTTAAAATGCTGAAATTCACTAGGCACCCCCTTCCCCCCCAAAATCCAAAAAACGATATATACATACGGATGCATCATCACACAAACTGAATCTTGGGAAAAGTGAGCATAGTGACGAACAGCTGACTAAAGATACTTAGTACCTTACCTTCCTTTTAAAAAAGTTAGTGTTGAGCGTACAGTTATAGAATCACTGAAAAAGTAAAAATTAGACATGAGAATCTGGCTTCACTGTCTCTAAACGCCACTCGCTCGCGGTTTTCCTCGCTCTCCAGTTCAGAAGTAAACATTCATTCTGACATGCCAAAGTTCCTAATGCTGGTGGAAAAGTTCCCGTCCCCGGGCCGAGATGACATTATAACCTGCTGGACGAATGGTCGACGGCGGCGGCCTCGTCCTTGCCGGACGCGGCTTCGCTGGCCGCGCGCTGGTCGTCTTTCTCGCAGCCGCAGCCGGGGCCGCCTCTGTCCGGAGCGTCGGCGTCCTCCTCCAGGCCGTTGTAGAATTCCTCCATCTCGCTCTCGTCCTCCATGGGCTCCTCGAGGCTGGGGCTCCGGCACGTGCCGCTGTCGCTGTTGCTGCCACAAGAGCTGGAGGACAGGACGTCGTCTTCAGAGTCCGAGTACACCTCGGCGCCATGAAAAATATAGCGATTTGGTGGTAAAAAGAGGTACTGGTTACCTTGGGGTCAGATCGTGAGACAAAAGGAGACAACGTTACTTTCCGCTCGCAGCTCAAGTCCTACCAAAGAACCGTCGCGCATACCAGCCAAGCACCCGCTCGGGTCTATGGGGAGCCCCTTCCGCATCTGCGCACTTTAAAATTCAGACAGAGGCTTCTCCACCCGCCTTCAGCTCTGTTTGCCCAACCACCGGCAGGCTCAAGTCTGAAAGAGACTGACCGCTGCATTCTCGCCAATGAGGACAAGAACAAGGTTTGTCTGGAGCGAAGGACACTCCCGAGCAGCTCATTTCCATCCCACCAAACACAGTTGGTTCTGTGCGACCACCAAAGGAGCGCTGCAGGTTTAAGGGACAAAATGGGCATCTTCACAGAAATGTCTCCCTCAGGTACAGGTGGAGGAGACGGCCTGGGCCGTGCTCTGGGCTTTACAAAAGTTCTCGCTCTTTGTCTCGGGCCCTTTTTAGCTTACAAACAAACCACAGAATCAAAGAAACTACATGCCAGAGCGCCAGGCCAGGCCGATGCACCTGCCGTGTACCTGTGCTCCAGACCCAACAGTAGCAACCTACCTGCCACACATGTCAACATTTCCTGGGTAACCTTTAGTTGTGTCCCTGGAGAGCTACCTGAGGGGAGGGGCAGAGGTGGAGGGCAAAACCCCTCCACGCTCCTCCTGGGGTCCCCCTGCTTTGGTTCTTTTTTTCTTTTTTAAACCCTCACCTTCTGTCTTGGAGTCAATACTGTATATTGGGCTCCAAGGCAGAAGAGTGGTAAGGGTGGGCAATGAGGGTCAAGGGACTTGCCCAGGGTCACACAGCTGGGAAGTGTCTGAGGGCAGATCTGAACCCAGGACCTCCCATCTTTAGGCCTGGTTCTTCATCCACTGAGCTACCCAGCTGCCCCCTCCCCTTGGTTCTGAAGGCCCACGTCCCTTTCTACACTCCACCGCCTTCCTCATAGTTTTAACTGCTTCCCTCCAGCCCCTGAAGGAAGGAGTAACCGTTTCCAGTTTCTCAGGGTTTTTCTCATCTCCTAATCTCTTCATTCCTACTGAGATCAATGGTCTATCTGAGCACCCAAAGGTGCAGCATTCAGTATTTCAGAGAAAGCCTCAAACCAAGAATTTCCTCATTAGAGTCAGAGCTTTAAGCCAGTGCTAGAACATTCCCTCGGCCTGGCCAAAGAATTGGGGAGGAGAGTGCCAGGGCCCTGCTCAGGGCAGCTGTTCTGAGAGGGCCCCAGTCAGGGGTGCCTGCGGGGCTCCTCATAGTCAGGAGCCTGAGGAATGACTCGCAGCACCCCTGGTCATCCGGGGGGCAGGGGGCAGCTCGTCCCTTTAGGCTTTAGACGTCTAAAGGAAGGGGCGCCCATCTTCACAAAAAGAAAACTCACTGCAAGCGGCCCCCCACCCCCCACCCCCCGCCGCCATCACAACGCTGTGAGGAAAACTAAAGCAGCAAGCGGGGGTCGTATCAGCGCGGGCAGGTGGCCCTCCGCGGCTGTCTTGTCTGCCTCCCCGAGACGTTTGCGGGGAGCCTGGGAGAAGCAGCGAGAGATCCGGAGGCCCAGCCTCTCCTAGCCAAGAGCGGTGTCCCGACCTGGCCTTCTCCCACGCAGCCCCCCCAGGCGCCCCTGACGATCTCTGACGTGCCTGCGTGGCTGCTCGTCCCCGAAAGCAGCTCTGCAGACACCGAGTATTTGGATAACTGCCTGTCAAGGGGGGGCCGAGAATGAAAAGGAGGAAGTAAGTCTGACCGAGAGCCCTCGACTTGGGGGGGCGCCTCCACATACGTTCTTCGCTCCTCCCCACCCTCCCGGGCTACAGACCCCCTTTCCCATGAGGGGCTGCATTCAGTATTTCAGAGAAAGCCTCAAACCAAGGATTTCCTCATTAGAGTCACAGCTTTAAGCCTCTTCCTCTTCCAAACCGGCTGGCAAAGAAAGCTCCAGACGGGCCAGGAGGTGAGGCCCCCCCCGGGGCACAGGCCCCCCCCGCAGGCTCGGGGCCCCCCGCGCTTCTGAGCGGCTGCCCTGCGCACTTACCGTCGAGCCGCTTACTGATCTGCTCTTTGGCGAGCCGGTTGGGCCAGCACTTCCTCAGGGTCTCCACAACGTGAGTTCTTTCGTTTTTCTCCCCACCGTTGGCTCCGGCCTCCTCCAGCTGCTCTGTGATACTCGCGGGGGGCCCCGAAGGCACTCGGCCCTCCGGCGGCGGCTTCTCCGCTCGGCAGCCCCCCCGGGAGGTGGCCCCGTCGTCGGGCTCCCCGGCCCTCCTGTCGCCCGCCCAAGAGTCTGGCGGGGAAGTTCTGCCGGGGGAACTAGAGTCTTCGGAGACGTTGAGGGGGGTGGGCGGCAGCGCCAGCCAGCGGGCGCCCGGCTCCCTCTGGGGCCGCGGGGGCTTCTCCGTGATCTCCGAAAGCCTCGTCGGGCTGGGGCAGAGCCGGGCGTACTCGCCGCCCAGCCGCTGGCAGAGCTCGTGGATGATGACGTCACAGTCCCCCAGAAGCTCGACGTCAAAGTGCAGGTGAGGCAGGGGTTCCCTGTTGATCAGGATCTGAGGCACTTCGTGGGGAATGGAACCTGCAGGGGCGGGAACAAAGCGCTCGTGAAAAAGCCGGCCGGACACACGCAGACCCACAGCCAAAGGCTAACCTGGTCTGGCGGACGCAGAACCTAAACCTGCTGAGAGCGACGGACGAACCCCCAACTCGGCTCCGGGGCGTCTCCAGAAACCCTTCCAGTGTGGAGAGGCACATCCGTTAAGGGACAGCCCTGGATTTCCTGGAAAAGCCACTGAAAACGAAGCCCCACTTTTCCCACAGAAACCGGCCTGGCCTCGAGCGGGCCCTTGTGTCAGCCGGAATGGTGGAGAGCCGGATGGGAAACGGCAGAAGCGAACGACGCTTCGGCAGACCTCCAAGTGCCGCTGTACGCGGGAGCCAAAAGCAGCACCAGCGCCCAAACCCGCCATGCCTGCCGGGCGCAGCTCTGGTTCTGCCGAGGACTGAAGACACCATCGTGAAGAGCTGAAGAAATCGGATTCGATCGCGGAGAGTCGTTTGGCCCCTGCCGGCGGCGCCCCCTGCGGGCCTCGGCACGCGCCTCGCTAAGGCTCACTGACTGAATCCGATTCAAAACCACTTTCATAACGGATGTTTTTACATCAAAGAGCCACCCGTCAGCGATGACAGCCAGGCCGGAGGCAAACAAACCTGAATTCAAATCGAGCCTCAGAAGCTTCCCGTGTGACCCTGGACAAGTCACTTAACCGTCCCCTCAGGTTTTTCACGTGTGATGAGCCGGAGCCGGCAAACCCGTCCAGCCCCCGCCCCGCCCCCCGGGGGGTCATGAAGAGTCGGACTGAACTGTGTTTAGACACACGAAGGGAAGGGAGCCAGACGTGAGAAGAGGCGCTTTGGCAGGAATGAGACCAGCCGCACTGAACGGGCGCTCAGGCCCTGCCTTCCGTCCTAATCAACACCGCGGATTCCCTCCAAGGGAGAGCAGCGGGAGGCTGAGGCGATTGGGGGCGGGTTTAAGGGGCTCGTCAGGGTCACACAACTACACAGAAATGTCCGAGTCTAGATTTGAACCCAGGACCTCTCCTCTCTAGGCCCGGCTCACAATCTGAGCAGGAAAAGTAGTGATAAAACGTCAGTGATAAAAGAATGTGTAGATGAGCCTCCTCTCCCCCGCCATGAGGTTTGCCCACGTTCAGTTTCTCTTTGAGAAGGAGTAAGAAGTGCTCGTTTTGAACCCGGGTTCTGACCTACGAAACTATCAACATCGATTTGAATTTAAAATGTGCTGAAATAAGTCAAATTCAGGTTTTGTGGTTTCTCTTAAACTTCATCCATCCCAGATGGAACACGAACACGCTTGCTGACAAGGTGTCCCAACAGCGGGGTGCTGCTTCAGGGGGCCCCACGAACAAAGGCACGTGTAAACGTTCAGAGCTCTGCGGGAAGGGGAAGCTCGCCCTGCCTCATCCGTGGCTCCCCGGGCAGGGACGGGGCTCAGATCTGACCTCAGATTCATCAACAACCCTGAAAAAAGGCCCACCATTTCCCCGAGGGGGGGCGGGGCGGGGCGAGTGTCGGATGTCCAGGACAGACGACGAGCGCCCGCTGGCCCTTACCACTGACTCTGATGAGATGAAAAGGGTTTTTTAAAAGTAGGTGTGGGTGTACTGAAGAAAAGCCCCATAATAAGCTATCTAGAAATAGCCTCAAATGGCTGTGGGGATCCCACTTTGGAAACGACAACCACACCCCCAGTTTACCTAGATTTTATTAAAGCATGAGAAAAATTCTCTTATGCTATGCAGTGTTGAAGAACAAAAATAGCTAAAATGACCATAAAACATAATGACCAGTCCAACATAAAAAGGCTTTTTCCACATAAAAAAAAAAAATCACATGCTAGTTAGCATTTTTAGAGCAACTGAAGGTTCATAAAAAGCACTTTACAAATATTATCTCATTAGATCCTCAAAGTGATCCCAGGAAATAGTTGCTATCATTATCTCCATTTTACAGATGATGAAAATGAGGCAGAAGTGAGCAATTTGTCTAGGGTCACGTAGCTAAAAAGTGGCTCAGTACAAATACTCCGGTAGCATGAACTTAGGCCCAGTGCTCTATCCACGGAACCACACACTTTTCTTCTATGGAAACGTTCTGTTTTCCAGCCTCTGAATTATCTCTTTCTAGAAGTCCCTAAATATGTCTGGGTCTGACAGCTGTCCCAGGATAAGGGTCGCAAGACCACAGAAACATCAGAACCAAAACTCTCCTTGGAGTTTGGAGCAGCGGATCCCTTAGTCCCTCGGGAGCCCTGCAGGGAGCCAGTAACCCCAGGCAGACCATCGCTTCTCGTTATCCGCAGAAGTAGCTCGTTCCCATCCTATTACTCTACTTACTCGGAATCAGCGCTACTGGTCTTACTTTCAGGGAAGACCCAATAACAATGAGGAGATCGACTTCATCCTTGTCATACTTCATGGCTCTGTGAAACTGCTCTGGTAAGTTTTCCCCAAAGAATACAATCTCTGGCTTCATGATGGCAAGTGGCTCATCGGCAGGACACCGGGGACAGCGAGGAACCACCTATAGGCAGACCAGATGGGAGAAAACACACACAGTCCTTGAGTCAGGAAAACCCAACCCTGCCAATGGTCAGGAGTGATTTTTCAGGAATTGTATTCTTGAGATTATTATTCAGTTATTTGAGGTTATTCAAGCCACACCACTTTTGCCAAACCCGGTACCGGCAGGCATTTAAAATACACTGTTAGCCAGTACTGTGAAAACAAGGCATCGGATCAGACTGAATGAGGTTCTTTTGGAAATAATGCAGTACCGTGTTATAATGGGCCAGTGCTGGGATGCATCAATGACATTTATTGGAACAAGCCACTTGGGGTGCGCCATCTTCATTCAGAATCTTTGAAAAGCTTTTGTTGCTACAGCGTCATTTAGGAGGATTCTATTCTAGTTTTCCCTCCTATTTTGGGTACGAATAGTGTGCAGCCAGTTCTATTGATTTTACAGAACCCGTTTACCACTTCCGTTTGCTCTGTTCCCCGACCTCCCCCACGCGGGTGCCCAAGTCACCTGGGATGACTCAGAGGCCCTGACACGAGGCCCCACGATTTTTCTCCCAGGCTCAACAACCACAAGTCAGTCCTTTACCTGATTAAATATATCTTCACGTACAGCTTCAGAATCCACCTTGTATTTACAAATCAAGCAAGAAGCTGTTGCAAAGGAACCTGAAAAAAGTCAGAGGTGTGTTACTACTAAAGGATACACGAGCTTGCACACCCACCCACGCTTATGCAAGGCTCAGCAATATCTTGCTTGGGACAAATAGATCTGGAGAATTAGAGGGTCAGAGCTGACTGCCACGATGGGGAATAGCTATAAAAAAAGCCTTAATATGTAGGAATTAAAGGTGTAGGCTTCTTAGTAGTTAAGAGAATTAAAGCCATGAAAGTAGTACTGTAAACCTCTGACACTATGTCCCCTTTTCAAAATCAATCCTAGGCCAGAAGAGTCACACATTTATCCTCACAGGCAGGGATTCATCCATCTAGAAACCACATTGTGAGGGCCTACAGAAGAAGTTTAACTTGCTATTTACCTTTTGGGCTACATGGTCCATACAGAGGATTCAGATTTAAGGGTTTTCAAATGTAATTTCTGAATGTATCCACTAAATACCAACTTCAAGGTCTCCATTTAACTTGATTTTCAATAACAACAAAATAAAAATAATATTAGCTAACTTTTCTATAGCCCTTTACGAATATGTCATTTGATTTTCACAATAACCCTAGCAATTAGGTACACTTATTATTCCCATTTCACAGATGAGGAAAATTGGGCAGACAGAGGTAAAATGTGACTTGCTCAGGGTCACACAGTTTAGTAAGCTTCTGAATCAGGATTTGAACTCAGAACTTCCTGATTCCAGGTCTTATCCACTGTGTACTCTCAATTAGCTGCCCTCTTCATTCCAGGTCTATATAATTTTAATGACTAAATGGATTCCCAGTATCAAGTCTCTCCCCACTGCCAAAAGAGATCTCACCATGTGACTCTCCAGTCAGCTCCATATTGCACGTTGGCTTAAAGGTAAGCTCCTCTCTCAAGTTTTTGGTGTGGGCTTCCTCCTTCCTAGCCTCCTTACCTCCCTCTCTTGGCTCCTGCGGCCCACCCGTCACTCACTTTCTATTCAGTGTCATTCTGGTCACGCCTGTCCTGTACACACTTACGGATGTACCTGCTGCCCCTCTTCCAATACTTTCATTTATTTCATTATCATATGTGTATCCACCACTCCACTCCTGGCACAAAGGCGGAATTGCCTCTTGATCGATCAGGCATTATCACTTCACTGCAATCATCCCATCTCAATTGCTGTGTCAATGACCTCTTCTTACAATCCTAATTTTGTCTTACAAAGGAAAAAAATTCCCAGAATGAAATTCTGAAGCATTTACAAACCATGACACTGAATTATCCTCTGTATCCCCGCAACTTGTTCCAGTGTATCTATGTTCTGAGTGTAGTTTCGAAGTAGTTTTCCTTCTTTATCCGACAAGGCTATAAATTTATGGCAGAGAGATGGCTGGAATTGCCCAGGATAGATTTCCTGTAAAATATAAAAGAATATCTAGTTTATACTTTTTAAAAAACGAGCCCTCCTTAACAGCTTTTGTTTTCACATTGCCTACATTTCCCAAAAGAGCCTTCCCCCTCTCCCTCCCAGACACATCTTATAAAGAGGAAAAAAATTCAGTAAAATTAACTCATATCAGAAAGTCCGCCATTCTCTATAGAGTTCCACCCGCCCCCCCAGCCCCTTCCTCTGCATAGAAGGGAGAGGGCTCCCTTCCCACCTTTTCTTGGGGGTCAAGCTGGGTCATTATAATCAGTTCCTGTAACTCTCCTTGAGACTCATCCTAGCCATTTGTTTTTATAGCACAGCATTACTCAATATGTCCAATGTGCCACAATTTGTTCAGCCATTCTCCAACTAATGGATGTCTACTTTGTTTCCAGTTCCTTGCTGCTAATATTATCCTCAATAGGGGGCATATTCTTTTTGTCCTTTACCTCCTACTGGAAGGAGACGCTCGGGGCCAAAAGATTCAATCATTTTAGTTACCCCCTGCCCCAACTCCCCTAAAACTCTTCCCCTTCCATCTTAGAATAAATCCTGTGTATTGGCTCCAAGGCAGAAGAGTGGTAAGGACTAGGCAATGGGGGTTAAGTGACTTGCTCAGGGTCACACAGCTGGGAAGTGTCGGAGGCCAGATTTGAACCTAGGACCTCCCGTCTCTAGGCCTGACTCCATCCACTGAGCCACCCAGCTGCCCCCTTTACTCACTTTCTTAGAAAGACTCCAAATTTTTTTCCAGAATGGTGGAGCCACTTCACACCTTCAACTCTTATTAACACATCAATTTTTCTACAACCTCTCCCATACTGGCTCCTCCCAACTTTTGTCATGGCCCACTAGCTGGATGTGGGATGGTCTGGAGCTGTTCTGATGTCCACTTCTCTCATTATTAGTGACTCTGGAGCATTATTTCATATGGTAAGTAGCTGGCTATCATTGTTCTGACAACTGTTTCTTCTTATCTTTTGACCTGGGAAGAGTTTGGTTGTCTGACCTCTGATAAGGATCGGAGCTGAGATATTATAATTTATACTTAAATTAGTTAGGACAGAAATTAAATGCTTAAGTTGAACAGTTTTTATCTTCTTAAACTACTAACATAACCAGAACAATCAATTCCTCTAGCAGTAGCAGTGTGAAAAAGTAAACCTGGGAACTAAAAGAAGGTTTAAGCCCCACAACAGATGGCCACGAAATGAAAAAGGAGCCAGATCTGTCCACAAAATTCCCAGGGAGAGGCGAGGGATTATAATTTCAGGTCAGTCACTAGGCACCTGAAATAAGAAGTAATTTATTCAAGATTCTTTGAGCCATCCAAGTCCTAGCTTTTTCTTAGGAAAAAGAGAACAAATAGATAAAAACTAGAATTTCAGGTTTCAAAGCTGCAGTGGCAGAGTATCATTGTATTATTCAAAAAGGGCACTGGCAAGGTAGAAACATGTTCTTCAAGCAGCTTTTTCCTTTGTCATTTTGAATAAAAAGCAGCCTGTGCAAAGTTTTTAAAACTAAGATTTAAATTCTCACCTTCCCTCACATGGACCATTCTATGGACCACTGTCCTGTGCAGCTTTTTGCTAGCAAATGTATGTTTCTCTTCCAAAAAGAGAGAATTAAGACATAGAGACACAGCAGGTTAGTTTGACTGTTTGGTCTGGACCTACCTGTGATTTCATCTACGTAGAGACCCCAGGGTGCAAGTTCCCTCCCCATAAATGCTGCCTAGCACCTCCTCAGTAATTTAGACTTAGAACTGCTTGGGGGGAAGGGAGGAGGTTGGGTTAAAATCACACATGCAGCATGTCACTGGGTAGGACTTGAGCTGGAGTAGTCTAGACTCCATGGCTTGCCCTCTGCAACACACTATGTCTAGACTAGCAAGAAATCAAAGGGGAAAATGTCAAACCTTGCTCTCTTCCAACTTGTGACAAATATTTTAAAGATCAAGTATCATCTCTTTAGAAAACATGGCTGTCAAAATAAATTTTCCTCATAATTTTTTCTTCAAGTGGTTTTTGGTTCATTTTTTTTCAGTTGTGTTCTACTCTCTGTGACTGGGGTTTTCTTGGAAAAAAATCCTAGAGTGGCTTACCATTTCCTTCTCCAGTTCATTTTACAGATGAAGAAACTGAGGCAAATGGGGTTAAATAATTTGGCTCAGAGTCACACAGCTACTAAACGTGTGAGAGGCCAGATTTGAACTAAGATGACTCTCCCTGACTCCAGGTCTGGTACTTTATCCATTGGATCACCTAGCTTTCACTTAGTGGTTTACTACTTATTTATTTCTTTGGCTTTTATGGGTCAAATCCTATTACTCTGAAGCTTTGCATTGTCAGGCAGTTAGGGCCTCCTATGTGCCAAGCACATCCACAAAAACTTATTTGCTCCCTAAAATCCACTCCATCCACGACAACTCTGTACCTCACAGGCAGAGGATAGGAGACATCCTTCTGGGCTCCTGCTTGCCCTTCCAGGCCTTTCTTCTACTGGCCCATCTAGACTATGTTCTCAAGTCCATGCATGTAAAACTGCTTAGAGCATCCTCCCTGTCACCTGGTCTGTGTCTAATTTTCCCAAAGACTTCAGTGCGTAGTTTGCGATCAAGCTCAGGAGTTCCAATATGGGGGTCCCTCGAAGAACTGGACCACCCAACTCTTCATCCTTCCCCTCTTCCACCTCTATCCCGATTCAGTCACACAATGGCCAGTGCACTTCAGACTGCTTCGACTTATCAGTCAGATGTTCACAGTGCTTTAGAGCTGGAAATGCCCACCGAGTCCCACCCCTTCATTTCAGAGCAGGGGAATCGGAGGCCTCTGGTGATTTGGTGACTTACTCAAAACCACAGAGATGCCAGCAGCAGGCCTGGGATTGAAAGCTAGATATTCTTGGCTCCGATCCGACTGCTCTTAATATAGCACCCCTTGAATGATCCAAAGCTTTGCGGTCTACGTTTGGCTCATGCTAAGTCTACACTCTGTATTTACCTACCAACCAACGCCCCCCAAGGCGGTGATGGTGAACCTTTTAGGGGGGCAGGTGATATCCTCAGGCATGTGGAGAGGGGAGGGGGGAACCCACTCTGTGTACGTGCCCAGAGAGGGCTCTGAGGTTTGCCTCTACCACCCTAAACCTGGTTAGTGGCAACATCTCCCAGTTCTGCTTCTGACAAGACCATGGCCATGTGGCCCAACAAAGGCTTCTCTAGCTGTTTGGGCCCGACCCCACCTGGCAGAGAAGCCACTGTGCATGCTGCAGCCCCACTAGAACTGCAGGAAAGACGGGACGTCCCACCGGCTGTGCCACCTGAGGCCGTCTGTCTGCCCGTCACGACGAGAGCCTCTTGAGGGCGGCATCTTCTTGCTTTTCTGCGCCATCTCCGGAGCTCAGCTCAACGTGTCAGATGTGTGTGAGTGCTCGAGAAATGCCTTTTTGCTCGTGTGCCCATTCTGTTTCTGTGCCACGTGTACGCTGGCCTCCACGCTGCCAGGGCACCCCTCTAACTCCCTCCTGGGGCCGGGATCTCCCGACGGGTGACATTGAACCCTGTCCAGATCCAACCATCTTCCTGCCACGCTGCAGGGCGTTCCACCTTCCCTCCCCACGGCCGTCTCTTCCTCAGGGTATGGATCCATCAACACTACCATCACCCTGAACACTAGGCCTCTCACAGTGCCGCCACATAAGCTCTTTGAGGACGCGTACTCTTAATTTTTCTAGTGTTTATGATATTATTGTTTATTTATTTGCATTTCTAAATTATTTGGCAAATGTACCCTCAACACCTGGCACAATAATGGCTTTTTCATTCACTTATTCTCATCTGTTAAGTAGCATGGTCTGTCCTCAGCTGCTGAAAAGAGAATCCATCATGTCCCTGCACTTCCATGACTCCCGAACTGTAAATCTCCATCCCCCTTTCCCCCCTGGATTCCTCTGGTCTTGTTCTAAGGCTTGCTCACCACTGCTCAAGAGGGTCACAAAATAAAGCGGTTTTCACCAATTACAAATTTAGGGCTTAAAGCTTTTAGGGGCCTTGCTGCCTGATATGACCTCCCTCTCCATTTCAAAACTTTCCTTCCCCTCTAACCCCCAAACTCCAGGACTGCCCAAAGATCAAGTCCATTCATAGGGGTCTAGGCTCTCCAACTGCTGTCTATCAGCATTCCAGCCATTCTCCCTCCATCTGGCCACAAAACTATCCTGATGCTCCTCACTGGGGAGGGTTGAATAAGCCTTTCCATACCTACTGCATGCCAAAAAATATTCTAAGGGCTTTAAAAAAAATCTCCCTCAGCTTTACAACAATCTCAAGAGCTAGGTGCTCCTATCCCCATTTTACAGTTGAAAAATCAAAACAACAAGAAACTGAGGGTAAGTGGCTTGCTCAGTCATACAGTATGTGAGGCCAAATCTGAACTCAAGTCTTCCTGACTCCAGACCCAACAACTGTCCAATGTGCCATCAAGTTGCTTCACTAAAGCTAATCCATCTACTCATGCCCTTGATCACAATTCAGGATCTTGCTACCTCTTTTATATTTACCTTCGACTTGTCCCTCTCTTCCATTTACCTTCGACTTGTCCCTCTCTTCCATAATAACTTTCCATCTGCCTACAAAGCTTCTTTAGATCTTTCCATTGTTAAAAACACCAAGTTAGGAGCAGCTATGTATGTGGCCCAATGGAGAGAGCAGATAAGAGGTCCTGGGTTCAAATGCAGTCTCAGAATCTTCTGAGCTATGTAACCCTGGACAAGTCACTTAACCCACATTGCCCAGTCCTTACTACTTTTTTGCCTTGGAACCAATACTCTGTATCCATTTTAAGCCAGAAAGGGTTAAAAATTAAAGTTTTCTTCTGAATTTCCTACGTTATGTATTATTCTATCTTCTCAAAAATTCCACCCAGAAATCTGACCTGTCCTTATAAAAACTTCATTCTCTTTGGCACGAAAATTTTGGACTTAAATTGGGTTTATTTCATTGATATCCATTTGCTATTTAGAAAACAGTCTGGTTGCAGGAGGAGAAGGTAGTTAAGAGGAAAGATAAAGTATCAAACAAGGAAGCGTTACTCAAACCAAAATCAAAACTGCACTGGGATTCTTCTTTTAAGTAAAAGAAAAAGGCCTCCCTTCTGTGGGGATGACTGACTTTCTACATTCCCAGCACTGTGATGATGGCCTTATTGGCCTGCTCCCATCTCCATGCCTGTTGTGGCTCCTTCAGGAAAAAAAAGGAGGCATTAATGACCATTTCCAGATGGTTATAGGAGTCAGAGGGGAAGGCAAGGCTAGGAGGCTGAGGATAGAACAAGTCAGAGTCCAACCAGAAATATGTAGTTAACTCCTTGGGGAAGGATTCCAGGAGCCACCTCGCTCATCCAGCCCCTCTTTGCCCTAGTTTTCTGGTTACAAAACAACAATAACAATAACAATGTGGGTTGTAAGGTTCATCTCTGACCTCCCCATGTTCAGGAATTCACTGTGGTCTAGATAGAAGGGTGCCTCATAAGTTATGTTCTGAGAATGAAGACAAAAAAGCTTAGCCCACATCTGTGTATCTATTTTCTTGTGTTTGGGGCTGGAGAGAAAAGTGCCCAAAGAATCAGAATCATTCCATTTCAACTTAGTGTTCCCTTTCAGGGTTATCATTCAAGACAGTTAAAAAATTAACATGATTGAGAAGTTAGGATTTATGATTTTACCAGGGGTGGGGAAACCCCTCCACATATGCAAAGTGGCAACTCCTCATCCCTTCTGAGTCTTCAGGGTAATCTGAGTCCTGGGAAGTTAAGTAGTTTGTCCATGGCCACAGAGCTGGTACTCTTTTAGAGTCAGGACCAGAACCTGGCTCTTTAAAATTCCAAGACTAGACCCTATAACTACTAAGCCTCACTTCCTATGTAAAAAAAGGTCAGTCCAACTGTTCTGTGAATTGTCCCTCATCTCTGTGCCTTCACCCAAGATCTGACATCAGAATCCATGTCTTTATTCAAAGCTCTTTCAGTGTTATCTCCTCAAATTACTTTTGTATTT
Source organism: Gracilinanus agilis (assembly GCF_016433145.1). Taxonomy (NCBI): domain Eukaryota; kingdom Metazoa; phylum Chordata; class Mammalia; order Didelphimorphia; family Didelphidae; genus Gracilinanus; species Gracilinanus agilis. The sequence goes on from NC_058131.1 coordinate 700,622,783, forward strand.
ATTCATTTTGTGTACACAAATTGCATCTGTCCAGCTCATTTCACACCCTTCCTCCAGAAAGTCATTTATCTACTTCAGAGAGTGTTTCTTTTCTGGTTTGGTGTCCTCAGGGTTAGCTGTCTAATGGCAGTGTTTTGAAACACTAGTATACTACCCAGATAGAGCGTTCTGAGAAAGTAGCTGTAGGATGATATAGTAACTTCTTCATTAGCCACATGGGGATGAACAAGGATAACCTGCCTACTGGGGTGAGGTCCCAGCACTTTTGCACAAGTCAAGGAAACTTGCCATCTCAATGAGCTTTCTGGAACTCTGCTGGTCTAATCATGTGAACACTGTTGCCTAGCCCTGTGCAAAGTCTGACCTTTTGCTAAATAACAAGGGAATCTATGGACATATCTCACCCAAATGCACCTCCATTGCCTCCAAGTATATCCATGACATCAAAAGTAGATTTTCTCACTCCTCATTCCTAATATAATTAGAAAATTTAATTTCCCCAGTTTATTGTCCAAAAGAATAATGACAGAACATGGCTATACATTTTTCAAATTAGATCTGAGTGGAGTTTCCTTTATGTGAAGGGTAAAGCAATGTATAGTCTGGGAGGCACTTCGGTCTAAACCTACTCTTCAGTTACATGGTTGTTGTGTGGCATGTCATGGTGAGGGGAGATTGAGATTGCTCTCAAGGATTCTGCCAGTGTCTGGGTGCCAGGGCCATAGTGCAGAAGTTCAGCAACCATTTGCTTTTCCCAACATAGAGATAATTTTCCAAATGTTGTCAATATCAAGCTTCTCACAGCTTAATATTTATTAATTTTCCCTCTTTCACATAATAGGCAAAGGCCAAATTTCATTTTGCTGACATTCCCTGCTCAAGGTTAATATTGGCCCCCAGCCAATTATTTGCTCATAATCTTCCTGCTGCTAAGATGGCACCATGAATGCAGTAAAAATGTGACCCTGCTCCCTGTACCACCCAATTTTTAAATCCTGACAGGATCTTGATTCCTCCACATGTTAAGTACTAATTGCAGAATGTTTTGCTGAAGTAAATATTATTTGCTCAACAGTTTTAAGACAATTACTTCAGTCTCTCCCACATGCCACTGATTAAGTGTTTATCTTATGAGTTACTACCTTCAAGAACTACAAAGTGCTCCCTGTCAATTTCTATTGATGTACTAATGTCTTCTCTGAAGGACAGGCACAAGCAGGCCAAACTTTTGTTACAGGATTTCTCTCCTCCCACTATACAGACTTCTAGTCACTGTTGCCCTTCTGTGTGATGTGATCTCACACAACACAAAATAGTAATACTGCATGTACACTATACGGCTTTTTTTTCTTACTGTAACATATAATATATATATTTAAAATTCTCTCAAGATGAATGTTAACTAGCAAAAACGATTTAGTTAAAAAGGAAAAAAGACAAAGCTAGAGAGAGTGGAAAAGACAAGCCTAGGACAAAGTACAGAGCACATTTTGCTTAGTTAATTTGCCTCATACCTGTTAGATGTTTAGAGTTTTATGAAATATTTTACCTCCTATTTTGCATATGTGTTTGTTTTGTTGATAGTTGTCTGGTTTATCAGAAACTTTTTTTGGAAATTTGGAATTATTCTTGCAGACTTTAATAAGTCAAGACTGTATTAAAACTAAACTAGCTAGGTTCAGCCATCAAGTTGCCAAGTTACCTTTCTCACCTTGTTATTTCTAGTCTCAGGGACCCTAGATTTTCCAAGCCTCAAAGAGCCTACTTCTTAAAAACAAGGAACCTAGAAGCAGTTACCAATAAGATGACAACAGTAACTCTCAGATATTTAGCTTGAATTGATAACATTAGCAGGAAAACTAGAGGGATGTTGGGGGGTGGAAATGAGAGGTTTCGCTGAATATAGGAAGTGAATTTGGGCAGTTTATGTTACTTTTCCCCCTTCAAGTTAGTAGCAAGTCTTTTATCAGCATCATGTAAATACATTATTAACTGGCAGATCTATGGGGAAAGGAAAGAATTTGAGATCAAGCAAGAGATAGAGAATATTACAAAATGTAAAATGAGTAATTTTGATTACATTAAATTAAAAAGGTTTTGTACAAACAAAACCAATGCAACCAAAATCAGAAGGGAAGCCACAAATTGGGAAAAAATCTTTATAATAAAAACCTCTGACAAAGTTCTAATTTCTCAAATTTATAAGGAGCTAAATCAATTGTACAAAAAAAAAATCAAGCCATTCCCCAGTTGATAAATGGACAAGGGACATGAATAGGCAGTTTTCAGATAAAGAAACCAAAACTATCAATAAACAAATTAAAAAGTGTTCTAAATCTCTCATAATTAGAGAAATGAAAATTAAACAACTCTGAGGTACCACCTCACGCCTAGCAGGACTAGCCAATACAGCAGCAAAGGAAAGTGATAAATGATGGAGGGGATGTGGCAAAATTGGGACACTAATGCATTGCTGGTGGAGTTGTGAATTAGTCTGATCATTCTGGAAGGCAATTTGGAACTATGCCCAAAGGGCTTTAAAAGACTGCCTGCCCTTTGATCCAGCCATTCCACTGCTGGGTTTGTACCCCAAAGAGATCATAAGGAAAAAGGCCTGTACAAAAATATAGCTATGCTCTTTGTGGTGACAAAAAATTGGAAAATGAGGGGATGTCCCTCAGCTGGGGAATGGCTGAACAAATTGTGGTATCTGTTGGTGATGATGGAATACTATTGTGCTAAAAGGAATGATGAACTGAAGGATTGCCTAGTGAACTGGAATGACCTCCAGGAACTGATGCAGAGTGAAAGGAGTAGAACCAGGAGAACATTGTACAGAGAGACAATTACACTATGGCACAATGGAACGTAATGGACTTCTCTACTAGCAGCAATGCAGTGACAGGACAATTCGGAGGGACTTATGAGAATGAAAACTAGCCACATTCAGAGGCAGAACTGTGGGAGGAGAAACAGAATAAAAACATTTCCCTGATCACATGGTTTGATGGGAATATGACTGAGGAGGTAGACTTTAAATGATCACTCTACTGCAAATAATAATAATATGGAAATAGGTTTCCAACAATGATACATGTAAAACCCAGTGGAATTGCTCATTGGCTCTGGGAGGGGAGAGGGAGGAGGGGAGGAAAAGAACATGAATCATGTAACCATGGAAGAATACTCTAAATTAAATAAATTTTTAAAAATACACTACTGAATTAAATTAAATCTTTCTTATCAGAAGCACAAGAAAAACTCTATTTACTTTATGCCTTTAAACAAAATTCATGAAAATTTTTGTCAAAATTAAAATGAAGCAATGAGTCAGAACCCAGCAATTCCTGAATATGCTCCAAGAAAGTGATGGTGTATTATACAGCTATTTCAGACCTCACAACAATACATGAATGGCGTATGTGAAATGTTAGCTAAAAAAAGAAAGGGCAAAAATATGTACACATAATTCTGTTTTGTATAGTGACATTTCTGTAGTCACAGACCTGACAGAAATGTAGGGAGAAAATGGCTTTATTTTTTAAAATGTAGGAAGAAAAATATAAATAAATTTTAATGTTCATTATTTTTAGTTTTCTCTTTCCAGTTTGATTAAAAAGAAATTAGAATTAACTTGTTATAAAACCCCCTCAAGAGTTTTGGTCCCAGTGACCATCCCAAAGAGCCATACTTTTGAAAAAGGATCAACTTGCTTTGTTCTAGGGCCACAAATTACATCCAGATCTAATTCTGAGGGCTGTCTCCACATTCCCCACAGTCCTAAATATGACTGACCAGATAAGAAAGTTGATGCCACTACAGCATACCTGGAATAATTAAGTAGTGATACTACAGTGATTATCACTTTGTATGCAAAAGGAAGCATTATTGATACATTCAAAATCATTTCTCTCCTTGAAAGCTTCATAACCTTACTAGAAAATAAGAACATAGGCTTCAGAAAATTACAGATTTCTTCTAACTTCACCTGGATCCTCACTGGAGCAGGCAGTACCTTTATTCTTCCTTAACCAATTTCCTATCTCATTGCCCACACAATCCATTTCAAACCTCTTTCTTTAAACTCCCACATCTTATTTGTGGCCCTAACAAAAAGCTGAGTATTCACCGATTGTACAATGGCTGAAGAAATTGTGTTTTCTGAACATAATGACATTCTATCTCATTGTAAGAGGCATATAGATTCCAAGAAGCTAGAAAACCGTATAAATGATGCACAGCAAAGGAAGGAGAAACAAGACGAGAGCAATATACATGATTTCAAGAGTGTCAACAAAACCAATCATCCAAAAGGACCCGTCCCTGAATTAACTGTAATAGCTGATCCCACAGCCAAAGCAGGCAATACTGCATATTGGCAGACATAGTATGCTGCTGTGTTGACTGACTTTGCTTAACTCTATTACGGGGGGAAGAGTTCAAAATGATGCTAGTGTAAAAATAAAAACAGATAAAATCTTTTAAAAATTTAACAAAAAAATTTTAGGTTTCTTGAACACACTAAAATTAAAAAAAAAAATCCCACTATTTTCTATCCTAGTAATAACTTTAAGACAAAAGGGCGAGTGCTAGGCAAACAAGGTTGAGTGAGTTGTCCAGTCACACAGAAATTTTTAAATATCTTCTCAAACTAAAACTTGTCTTCAAAACTTGAGCCATTAAAGTTGGTGGTAAATCAAGATTATAAATTTTTTAAAGGAAAACATTAAAAAAATGCATTCCTAATTTAAACCAGCATTTGAAGTTAGGGTTAATTTTTGAAAATAAATTTATTTTCCCCTTGCTTACACTTTCCAGCCTTGTCACCCTAAAAATAAGCAGCTAAAAGCCATGATGGAGAAAGGTGAGCAAAACCCCTTCTGGATATAGGCATGCCTATTCGTTTGAAGTAGCATCTCCTTCAGGTTATTCAATCTTTTTTACCTTACTTCAAGGAGCACTTTATTTCAATGACCTTACTCCATAATAGCATTTGTTGCAAAATAAACAGTCCATTTCAACAAGAAAATGGCAATCACTTTAGCAGAAGATTTAAGCCTAGAAAAGACAATACCTTTGCAAACTTGAAAAATGGTCTTGGATCCTTTCTGAAATATTCAATGTCAAACATTGCTTGAGGATCAGGGAGGTCGGGAAAATCTACTGCCAGTCGAGCATAAATACCATCTCTTGATCTGAAGTCAGGTATTCCACAGGAAACAGATACCTGGAACATGCAGGGTATAATTTCTATAATTAGATATTCTGGCTCTATAATTAGTTAGGATTCCTACTCCACAACTAGAGATAAACAAGCAAAGAAAAGGAATCAGTTGTAGTTTGGTTTTCTTTTTAAGGCCAACTATGACTTCAAAGAAAAAAATGAAATGCTCTTAACCCCCCATTGGGCTCTAACAGATGCCAGTATTTTCCTTTTGACCAAAGTAGACATCAGGAAGGTAGCTTGAGACAAACCTTTGACCAGAAGATACAAGCAATTCAGATTCAATAGGGGGTCAAGAAAGTGAAAGAAACTTTCTCTGCAATAATCCATTATAGGAGGCTAGTCTTTGGAGCTCAAGGGAAATTCTATAAAAGCAAAGTTTGGACAGCCCTCTCCCCAGGAATTAAATGATTAGCTTGGATTATAGAGAATGAATGAATGAATGAATGTTGAAAGTTATTTGGCCTTTATTTTTAAAACACACACATCTATATTTCATAAAATTTTTTAGAAATTGATATATAAGGATAAAAAAAATGTAGAAATCTGGTCATTCCCAAATTGTTTATTCCCTTGAGGCAATACTGAGATTTGTTGCCAGGGTGGATTCCACTTGGTCTTGAATAGCTTTCCTACCCCAGGTTCCCTTTTGGAGTCTCATGATCACCACCTAGATGCTTTCACTGGGCAGTGGCCAAGGTGATTTTGCTCCTGGTTTTTGCCTCTATTAATTTGTAAAACTTCTGCAATACACACAAAGAAAGGAACAGAATCTTGCCTTCCGGTCCCAACAGGCCAATGGTGCCTTAAAGAGAATCCTTGATCCCTCCCCCCACTGGCAGAACAAGTCTAAGCCCTCTTCCACAGGAGGGCCAGGCCTTTGAGCCCTTGACCATAGCCCTGGGTCTTTTCCTCTTCAGGATGAACGCTTATATTCTGGCTGTCCTCCTCTAGCTTCTCTTTAGCTTATCAAAATCCCTTCTAAAATGTGGCAACCAGATCTGAATACATAGTTCCAGTTAAGGTTTTCCCAAGGCAAGCACAGAGTGGGGTGCTTGGCTCCTTGGCCTTCTAAGCCTACAGATCATGCTGCAGCCTCATCACTGACCTGCAGCCTCAGGCCATCACTCAGTGCTACCTGGCAATAGGGTTTTCATCGTATGTTTGCTGCTGATTTTTTGAGCCCAACTTTAAGACCTTACATTTATCCCTATAAAGTCAGCATCTGAAATCCTGCCCCATGTTTCAACTTGTTTAGAATCTGACTGTCATCCCGTGTGTTAGCTTTCCCTCCCAGATTTATGTCACTTGCAAATGCTGATCCAAATTCTATGTAACAGACTGCCAAGTGTCAGACCCCTGTGGTACTCTCTCTCTACTGAAACCTCCTTCCAAGCTGACAGAGGCCATTAATAACGATGCAGAGTTGAGCCACTTGCCTCATTCTGGAATCTACCTAATAGTACTACTGAGTATCTCTCTCTCTTAACCACAACAGCATAAGGGTCTCTGCATGGTGCTATGATCAACTCTAGGGGCAATATTCTCCTGATGGAAAGGGGAAAGCAAAACAAGGTTCATGGCACAACCTGCTTGGCATGAAGCCAGGCAGGCTCTGTCATTGTGGCTTCCTTTTCAAGAGATTCCCCTACCAGCTCTTTAATGACAGATGTTCTAGAATTTTACCAGGAGTCAAAGCTAAGCTGACTAGAGTGTACTTGTGTGACTCCAATTATGTTTGTTTTTTGACCACCAGGGCAACATTTACAAACTTTCTTCCATCTTACAGTCCTTCTGCTGGGTTCCATGAAGATGCCAACGTACAGACTATATCTGCTATAACTACAACCGGTACAGGTGTCTCTTATTAAGGGAGATAAAAGTTTCAGCTCTTGTGACTTGACCACATTAACAATGCTACATTTAGGAAGACCCCTAAACCTCTAAAATCAACCATTCTCACAACTTCAAATACATTATCAGGCTAGGTTCTTCCAGCTCTAAACACTTTAAAAGGGCAAGGCTTCCTATTTCTGCTCCCAGCATCATTTGTGAATACGAATCCAAAGTGGGTAGTAGTCTCCTGGTTTGATCAGCTCGAGAAGGTTCTCTGTTACAACTTGGATATTGGTCCCAGGAAAGCAGAAGTCTCTCTGCTGTTAAACCAGTCAACAAAAAAAAGCTGGGAGACTCTCCCAATCATCACTAATCATGCCTTCTTCCCCAAGTCTGGTTGCACTGGCCAATCACCTGAGAGAACCTAGGGATTCATATTCATCCTTCCTTAGAGAGGAAGAGCTACTGCTCTGGGCTCTGTCTTTAGTGTCCCACTTTGAACCTTTGTTTGGAAATGAGTCTTAAACCAAGGACTATATAACTCCAGAAAAGTAATCCAATAAAATAAAGCAATTGTCACCATACCATCACCCCAATTTATATGGCTAATTAAAAAACAACAAAAACAGCTCTTGAAGGATTCCTTACTCGAGAGGATAAATCCCTGAATTTCCAGCATCCTCCAGCGAAGCAAGGAGTTACTTGTTGCTTGGATTACTTCACCTAACCCTGCCATAAGAATAGGTAAACATCCTAGAGAATAATGGTATTAACTCAAGTTTAGGCCAAGGGGTAGGCCTTGATAACATTTACTGCCTGTTCTCTTATGAAGCAATTATCCTGATGAAAGGGCTATTTTTCCTTTTTAAAGTTTAACTTTGACAGTGGGTATATGTTCTGCGACCGTACTCAATTTGCCTGTAGTCAGTAATGCATACTCATTACTATATTAAGGTAACAAAAAAATTACACAAATTATGAGGAAAAAACTCCACATTCTTTACTGGGAAAAGTACAAGGAAGAAACATGTTCATTAAAAGCACACTACTTTCTGTAATTACCATACATACGCACCCCAGCTCCAGTGAGAACAATGATCTTTTTGCACTCCTGCAATAACTTCACAGCATCCTCAATTGTATTAATATCTTTTCTCTTTTTCCTTTTTGGTGGTTCTGAAAGGATGTTGATAACAATCTGCCAGAGAGTCATATCATCTAGCTCAGGTGGTGGGATTGTTTCTGGCAGCAGATCCTTCAGGATCGTCCGAGGATCTGTGCCGATCATGAGATGTTGCTGCACAAATGTGTAAGGACCTATTATTGGAAGAGAAAAAGAAAACTGAATCGAATCATCCTTCTAAAAACCTTGACAATGATGCTGAATAATAAAAAAAAAATTGCCAGTTAAAAAATGAAATTCCAGTTATAATCAATTTATTCTCAAGACATTCCTAAAATTTCTATGACCCCAAAAGATATCATTTGCATACTTGAAATCTGACAGTCATTAGACTTCAGCAATCAAGTGAGATAAGACCACCTAATGGAAGAAACCAGTCCCCAAATTGAGAAGAAGAGCCACCTAACTGTTCCTACTGTAAACAACTATCCTCATAGAACTATACATGGCAGCCAAAGGAGCAGGATGTTGCCTTAAGTTCTTCCAATAAGAGTTCTGGGTAGAATGTACAAAGTGGATGGAAATATTTGAATCTTTGAATATTCCTATTTCTGATGCCTCATACACAGATCCATCTTTAAGATAACATTTACAAATTTAGACCGAGTTGGTGAATACTTACTATTTACTTAGATGAATCCCATCTTCTTCCAAACAGCACTCTTCACAAATTTTAATGCCCTCTCCCTATGACATCTTCTACTTTGTCAAATATTTTCAAACTTTGTGGTATTAAAAGATTATCTTTAATTCTTTGCAGGGAAAATACTGCAAAAATCTAAGATCAAGAATCTTAAAAAATAAAGCTTTTCACTTTCTGATAAAATGTCAGCAGGACAGAGTTCCATCAGCAAAACTCTTCAATCTCATTCTCAACAGTAAGCACAAGCCTTGTTAGAAAAGGTGGATATGTCTCCATAACATCAAAATTCTAATCTTTACTGAAGCTTTCTTAGCTCATCAAGCTATGAGAACTACTACTGAAGGAACTTTTTCCAGGATAAGCTATCAAGAGTTTTCCACTTGCTCTTTTATAACCCTCTAAAAGTAAGGCACTCAAAAAAGCTGGGTAATCAATCACAGACAGCCCACTGAGACTGCAGGTTTTTATACCCATTTCACAGATAGTGAGGTGAGTCAAGTCAAGCATTTATTAACTGCCTATATAACATGCCAGGAACAGTACTAAAGGCTCAGAGGAAGACCTTAATGAAATTCTATAGGCCCCTCAAAGACTAATAGCACGATGTAGAGAATTTCAAGAATTCCAAAATTTAGATACATTAAGATGTACCTTCAAAAAAGTTTTTTCATAATATTAAAACCTTGAAGTACGAGTCATATTTAATATCAAAACAAAAATGTACAGACTTCAAGTATGAAACTGTCAGCTGGGAAGGCCCAGACACAGAACTGTCAAGAGACATATAAATGACAAAAGCTGGAAATGGCAGTAGCCGTCCTGACAAACGTCATGTTGGAAAATATGGCTTTGGATTCTAGAAGCCTTCTTTTATCCTGGGAGAAAAGGCCCAAGGATTAAAGGAATAAAATTTCCAAAATGAACACCCCTAAAGTAGGGTGGCTAAGATTCTAGAATTAGGTTTTGGAGACTTCTAGAGATCAGAACAAAGAGGAGACCAAGCACAGCTGGCTGAGGACCCTGTAACCCAAGTGTAGAACCCAGTCGGTCAGGCTCTCTGGTGACTTGGATGATGAGACCACAGAAATCCAAACCCAAGAATAAAGCTCAGGTGTAAGCTTCTGTGGCATCCCAGCCACAGGTAGGTACAATGGTCTACCTACTCTTCACTCCTACTACCTACAGTCCCTTTCACTGTATCCAGGAGCCATAGAACTTGCTCAAAGCCACTTAACTAGCTAGTGTTGAAGAGGCTAAACCTCCTGACTCATGGCAGCATGTATCTACTTCAGGCAGATGACAAATTTATACAATCCTAGACATTCTCACATTACACCCCTTAGCCCAGGGTTTGGGGAGCCACAGAAAAGATCACAAAAACCTACCAAAAGGGAGACCCTTGAAAGCCTAGCTTACACAAGGAAAAGATGTCCCACGAGAGGACATCTTTCAGGCCCTGCCAGGTTAGTACTCCAATGTGCCATGGAAACCAAGGGGAATTTTTTAAACAGCCACAAAGTGAATAAGAACACCCCTATGCCTGTACCTGTTCTAGGTCTGGGAGTCCAGTCACTGGAGCTTGCATGAGAGGCACGGTCATCCTCGTCACTGTCACAGGAATGAAAGCCATTGGCAAGAGTTTCATCACTGAAGAGATTTTCTGCAAAATAGAAAGAAAAATGTCAGGCTGAGATAAAATAACTTAGAAACAGCTTACATCTCTAAAAAGGGTCAAACCAGACAGAGAGATAGACAGCAGTGAATACTGGCTGAAGAAATGGCCTCCAAATCAAGAAGACCTGGGTTGAGTTCACCCAGACACATGGCTCTGTGACTGTAAGTCACTTCTCAGTGATTCAGGTAACTCTCCAGACAATTTCTGGTCTCAGAAGAAATTTTCTCAATGAGAACTGTCTGCAGCCAGAAATCATAGCATTAAAAAAAAAAAAAAAAGTAAAGATGACATATTATTTAGGCTCAGTTATGACTATCTTCAAAAAATACATGGATTCAAAATTTTTTTTTTTACTGGAAGTACCTTGTGGAGGACTAGATTAGAAAGCTAGGGCTGAAGTCAGAAGGGACCGAGTTCAAATCCAGCCCAACACTTCCTAGCTGTGTGACCCTGGTAAATCACATGACCTGTTTGCCTCAGTTTTCTCATCTGTAAAATGGGGATGATAATAGCACCTACCACCTACGGTTGTTATAAGAGTTAAAAGAGATTAACTGTAAAAAGTGCTTGGAACAAGAGCAGCAAGGTGGCTCAGTGGATTGAGAGTCAGGCCTAGGGATGGGAAGTACTGGGTTCAAGTTTGGCCTCAGCCCCTTCCTAGCAGTGTAACCCTGGCCAAGTCACTTAACTCCCACTGACTCTTCTGCCTTGGAACTGAAACAGTATTGATTCCAAGATAGAAAGTAAGGGTTTAATAAATAAGTGCTGAGAGCGTAACAGGCACTATATAAAAACATATTCCCTTCCTTTTCCCTACTTCAACTGATACTTCAGGTTATTTACTGTCTATGTGATAGATAATGGATAGATGTAGACCAAAAAACCAGTCCCCCTTATACACTATTAGGGTTTGGGGGCCAACATCTGCAGTTAAGTAAATACAGAAGCCAAAAAATGCAATTCCATCTATGTGTTCACCCTCTTCCACAAAACAGATTACCACTGCTACCAAATTGAGTTTCTTGAGACTGCAGCTAACTAGTTAGTGGCTCCCTAAATTGGAGACCAAGCTTCTTACTGGTCCTTGGCTCTGTGCTTCATTTAATAAAAAAATAAGAACAAAAACCTTTCCCAGTTAGGTAGACTCTACCCAAGCTTGAACTCCACTGGCCTTTGGGTCATCTCCTCATTACACTGAGATACAGTGAGAGGACTTCAGAACAATTTTTTACTATACAGTTAAGTAGATCAATATCATTGTTTTCATCTAAAGAACTGAATCCAAAGATTCCTGAAGATGAGCAATTCAATAACAGAATCTAATTTACTGGGGTGAAAAAGTTACTGATAAATTTTCTGCAACAGGGCTACTTATATCAAACTCTGAGCATTTTGGACCAGAAGTGGGCTTTCAAATAAAAGCAAACCAAATAATGGTAATTCACCAGTTGTTCTTTCACCTAGAGAGTACCTAGTACCTATTATCTCTATATAGCTATATCCTCTAAATAGCTGGAAACCTTTTATAATACGGGCAGCTAATGTTTATACAGCACTTACTAAGTGCTAGGCACTGTGCTAAGTACTTTACCGTGATTTCATTTGATCCTCACAACAACCTTGGGAGATAGGTGCTGTTTATTCCTATTTTTCCTGTGAGGAAACTGAGGCCAACAGAGAGGTGAAGTGACTTATCCAGGGTTACTCAGTTAATAACCCTCCCTTTCAAGGCAGCCACAACAAATGCCTTGGTACCAACTGTTGCTAAATGATGCTAACAGCTGCTGATCAGTAGCAGAAGTGAATGATCATGCTGGAATTGACACTCACAAAATAGTCTCCATTCTCCATCCACTCCCCCTAAAAGGAGAATCCCTAATAAGAACCAGCCTAGATTTTTTGTTTACAAAGTGCTAGGTCACATCTAGCAGAAAACGCCACGCACAAATAGGCCTGGAGGAGGCTAAATAAAAGTTTGGTCATCAGTTATCATCCAGAGACTCCTAAACTTCAAGCGCCCGCCCCTCACCTCTGGGAGCACAAGCCCTCTGCTGGGAGCTGCCGAAGTAGGAGCCGGGAGCAGTCTCTCCTGCCTCCATCTCCGGGAACTCGTTTGACCCAACCCGCAGCGCCTGTGAACCCCCTTGGTGGTACCAAGCTGGGGAGCCCGAGGCCGCCCCGGGGGCGAGGGGAGCCGCCAGCTTCCCTGCCTGCCACTGTCCCCGAGTCCTCAAACAGGAGAACTTAGGAACGGCCCCGAGCCCCTGCAAAGCAGCAGCCTAGGCTTCGGGGTTCTGGTTGGACAGGAGCTGTAGGAAAGGAGCACCCTCCGCATGGGGGCTGTGGGAGGAGTCGAGGTTTGGCCCAGCGGGCCTCCGGGTAGCAGCGTGTGGACAGCGGGACGCAGATCCGTATGCATAAATGCTGCACTCCTCCGCCAGGATCCCCTACGGCCAGGGTCCTCCCCGCGGGGCC
>NC_058131.1:700645696-700665280 GCF_016433145.1 Gracilinanus agilis
GGGGCGGACGGGGCGGGGCTCAGGCTCTGGTCCGGCCCGCGGGCGCGCGCGCGCTGGTCCGGGCCCGCCCGGCGTGTGCCTGGCTCGCGCCGCCTCCCCGCCTCTCTACCTAGTAAGCTCCGCAGAGTAAAGAGAGCGGGACGGCCGCCTACCCACCCCCCTTCCCCCAGCCAACCCTGTAGCTAGTCCCTTGCGGGAGCGTGGGCGGGCGGGCGTCCAAGTTTTGTCTTGTTTCCAGGAGGACGACTGTCTCTGCCGTGGTGCCTGCGCAGGGCTCGGTCGACCCCAAGTAGAAAAAGAAAGAAAAAGTCGCTTATGCTCGGTCGCTGCACTCCTACTAAGTGCGCGGCTGAGCTGCGCTGCATGCAGCCAAGGCAACGCATCTGCTCCGCTGCCCGGGCTGTAAGGCAGGGACAAAGCCCGAAGGGCTCGGAGGCTGCAGGCACCCGAGCTGTGCCGTGCACAGGCAGAGTGGGGGGCTCCGGCATCCCGGGCGGCGTGTGCGCACCTACCGAGCGTTGCCAGTGCTCCGTGCTCCGTGCCCAATGAGCTGGGATACGCGCACGGTCTAAGCACCTTGCAAAATGCCGAGATAGAGACCCCCCTCCGGCCCTCCTGGAGGGGGTCAAGACGCGAAGACCAAGAATTACAAATAAGAACCCCAATAAGTGCATTAAAGAAGCGCAAGCGAGGTCCTGGGTGGAGGTGAGGGGGTGGGAGAATCAGGGAGTTGTTCCAGGAGGAAGTTCCCTGTAAGCCGGGCATAACGGGACAGGTAAAGGGAGCGGCCGCAGGAGCCGAGGGAAAAGACCGTGCGGGTGATGTGGGAAGAAGGGAGGGAAGGGGGCAGATTATTTTGGGGCAGGACTGCCATCTGAGGAAGGGACGGAAAGCGAGACTGCCCGTCTTCCCCAGGCAAAGGGGAGCTGGCAGGACGAAGGAGTGAGGATGGCCCTATCTACGGGGAGGAGAGAGTCCTGGCAGTACCTCGAAGGATGGATCAGCGGGGGAGAAAACAGAGGCTGCGAGGCCTCTGGAGGGACCCAGGTCCGACCCCCCCCCCCCCACCAGGGTGGGAACAATGGAAATGGAGAAATTCTTGCGGATACTGCTAGGCTGCAAACTTTTCAAATACCCCCATCGGAGGAGAGCCCTGATATTAGCGTCCAGACCCCACTCTCGCCTCCTTCAGAGATGAATTGTTTTGCGCAGATAGACAGTGGGAGGGCGGTGAAGGCCTGAAAGAAGAACCGGGGGACCTCCCCTCCTCTGGCCCCTCCCCAGGCTGGACCCCAAACTGAGGAAGTCCGAAGCGGCTGGGTCTGCCCTGCCTCTGTGTCTGGGGCAGAGCATTTCCATTCTGAGCCTCAGTTTCCTCCTCTCTAACATGAGACCTGAAAGTCCTTTCTACTATCCCTCCAGCTGTGACCTCTGATCTTAAAACAGCATCAGTAAGGAACAAGCCATCAGCAGTTTACAGCAAGTCTCTTGACTCCTAATCCTGGCTAAGAACAAGAAACAGTCATTTAGTTCCTGGGCAAAATCAGTAGTCTGGGGGCAGCTGTGTGGTTCAGTGGACAGAGCTGGGACAAGGAGGTCCTGGGTTCAAATGTGGCCTCAGACATTTCCTAGCTGTGTGACCCTGGGCAAGTCACTTGACCCCCACTGCCTAGCCCTTACTGCTCTTCTGCCTTGGAACTTATACATAACATTGATTCTAAAATGGAAGGTAAAGTTTTTTGTTTTTTTGTTTTTTTGTTTTTTTAAATAACCCCAATATACATTCTCAACTCCTCTTGTCCTCACTTCTTCAACCCCAGTTCAAGGTTGCCAGTTCCTCAGTGTCCAATCTAAGGGACTCTGGATGGAAGCTTACTGGAATGAGATCACTGAATTTAGTGACTTTGACCAAGTTTCTGTAATTCTCACATTTCTGTAATTCTCACAATGTGCGCTTTACATTACAATTATGTCATCCCCACACCCCTGGAAGGCAGGCGCTCTTCTTATCCCCATTCTACAGATGGCCTGCCGAGGCTAACACAGCCTGGTAAGTATCTGAGGCTACACTTGAATTCAGGAGTCAAGAAGGCCAGGCCTGGAACTCTATCCACTCCACAGCCTAGCTGCCAAAGACTCAATTCCCAGGAATGGGAGGGATAGTATTTTGTTTTCTTGAGGGTTAAAGGATTAGAGACAAAATAAAGCAAAATGCTCTTTCCTGCTTCTTCTCCTACTGCCTGACAGCTTCTCTGAGATTTCCTTTCCTACTTCCTGTCCCAGAATTGTAGATCTTTCCCAAGTTCTCTTCTTGGCCTTTCTTACCTTCTTTCTTCTAAGCCTTCTTGCTTTCTCTTCCTTTCTTATGTACTTCCTTCCCAGGTGCCTTTCTCCCACTCCTCCTCCTTTATTCGTTTTATTCTTTAGTATCCCAGCCTTACCCTTCCATGGGAATGGATCGCAAATATCTTCCCCCAGCCCTAACCCAGGATATGGACTTTTAAACGAGGTCTATACATCCAGGTGGCAATACGATATTTCTATCTGGATATCCTGCTGTCACCTTAAACTCTTAGACCTTGTTTTACCATCGTGGGGGTGGAGGCGATGACCCTGGCTAAGCTATTTTGTTTTCTTGGCCCTTAATTTCTTCTTCTGTGAAATGAAGTGATGGGTTCCCAGGTCTCTTCAGTTCTAACAGTAGGATTTAGTAAAAAAAAAGTCAGAGTCATTATTGTCTCTCCTAATATGGCCTCTTTCACGGGGGCAGCTGGGTAGCTCAGTGGCTGGAGAGTCAGGCCTAGAGACGGGAGGTCCTGGGTTCAAATCTGGCCTCAGACACTTTCCAGCTGTGTGACCCTGGGCAAGTCACTTCACTTCCATTTCCTAGCCCTTACCACTCTCCTGCCTTAGAACCAATACATAGTATTGATTCTAAGATGGAAGGTAAGGGTTTAAAAAGAAAAAAAATATGGCCTCTTTCCCAACATTCCCATTTTTATCAGTTTGATACTATTGCCATTCTCCTCAACACAGAACTTTGGAGTCATCTTTGAATTTCACCAGTCTATCACAAAGTCCTATATGTTTTTCCTTTCAACTCACCTTAACTTAACAAACATTCATTAAATGTGCAGAGTATTGAACTAGGCAATAGGGTTACAAAGACAAAAACTAGTCCTGCCCTCACGGAGCTTGGGGAAGCCTTAGGAGTCGGTAGAGGAAGGGGCATTGAGATGTCTCAAAGGATAGAGACCCAGGCCTGGAGATGGCAGGTCCTGGGTTCAATTCTGGCCTCAGACATGTCCTAGCTGTGTGATCCTGGGCAAGTCACTTAGCCCAAGTTGCCACTCGCCACTCTTTTCTACCTTGGAACGGATAGTTATTATTGATTCTAAGACAAATAATTTTTTGAAAGTCCATAGAGGAGGTATGTTGTTAGAAACACCCAAAATTCTTCTCACATGAAAACATCTGCCACTGTTGTTTTTTGTCATTTCTGACTCTGACTCCATTTCAGGTTTCCTTAGCAAAAATATTAGAATGATTTTCCATTTTCTTTTCTAGCTCATTATACAGATGTAGAACTGAGACAAACAGGGTTAAATGACTTGCCCAGGGTCACATAGTTAGGCAGTATCTGAGGCTAGATTTGAGCTCAGGTCCTCCTGACTCCAGTCCCATGCTCAATTATGCACTGAGTCACCTAGTTGTGTCTACCATTAGTAATTTTTTGTTGGGATAGCTAGGTGGCACAGTGGATATAGACCTAAGCCTGGAGTCAGGAAGATCTAGGTTCAAATATGACCTCAGACACTTCCTAGTTGTGTGACCCTGAGCAAATAACCCCCCTTGCCTAGCCTTTGCCCTTGTCTTTTTTTTTTTTTTTAATTAAAAAAAAAAACAAAAAAAAACCCTTACCTTCCGTCTTGGAGTTAATACTGTATATTGGTTCCAAGGCAGAAGAGTGGTAAGGGTAGGCAATGGGGGTCAAGTGACTTGCCCAGGGTCACACAACTGGGAAGTGTCTGAGGCCAGATTTAAATCCAGGACCTCCCATCTCTAGGCCTGGCTGTCAATCCACTGAGCCACCCAGCTGCCCCTCACTCTTCTGTCTTAATGTTGTTACTAAGATAGAAAAGTAAAGGTTTAAAAAATGATTTTATTTCATTTAAGACATATTTCATTTAAGTCCAACCAAGAGGAAATAGATATTATTTTTTTTAAACCCTTAACTTCTGTGTATTGGCTTGTAGGTGGAAGAGTGGTAAGGGTGGGCAATGGGGGTCAAGTGACTTGCCCAGGGTCACACAGCTGGAAAGTGTCTGAGGCCAGATTTGAACCCAGGACCTCCTGTCTCTAGGCCTGACTCTCAATCCACTGAGCTACCCAGCTGCCCCAGAAATAGATATTATTAATCAGTGATGGCAGCAGATGCTCTTAAGTAATTTCCATTCCTGCATGGCTTTAAGGGTCCCTCTCAAATCTGAGTGCCTGGGGAACAGGCTCTCCCACTTGGAGCCCAGCTCCCTCAGACATCATCCAGAAGACCAACTCTTGTGCAGATGTCACCCGGCAACTCTCTCGGGGAGAAGGCTTTGGCCCCGACTTCTTTACCACCCACAACCACTGAAAACTAGGAAAAGAAAGTTCTCACCAAACAAGTCTTTGGCACCAGCAAATACTTTAGCATCAGAAACCGGTGTGATTTTTATCAGTGGAAACAATATTAAGGATGATTTATCACCATCTGCTTTGCTGCTACACCCTAAGGACCGCAGGACCTTCCCATCTGCCTATCGGCTGAAATCTCTTTTTGGTGTATTTCCCCCCATTAGAATGGGAGCTTCTTAAGGGCAAGAGCTGCCTTGCCTTTCTGTGGCCCTAAATTCAGCCCTTAGTAATCACTTAAAACGCATTTGTTCATTTCATTCATTCACCTATCCTTATGGTGGATAATGGGCTTTCCAGTTGTTCCGATGGCTACAATAGAAGCATCTCTACCTACGTAATCCTTAGAATCACCAAACTTAGACACTTTGAGGCACTTTGGCAATGCATTAATCCAGCCACTCCCATTTCATGGACAAGCAACCCGAGACCTAGAACATCGGCCAGAAGTGAAACTAGAACCCAAGCCTCCCGACATCCAGGCCACTGTAATTCCAGTACACAATGCTGCCTCTCACTTAGAAAATAATTATAAATTAAGCCTCTGTTCTATAAGTCTAATTTGACCCATATTGCTGGCACACGGGATTACCTAATGAGCCAAGGATAGAATTTAGCAGTCTAAATCCTCTGCCTTGATCACGGAGACAAGGATGCAGCCCTGACTGATTCTTGGAGGAGTAACTCAACAGTTTAACGCAATTTAACAGTTCAAGAAGGAGTTTTTAACACGCACAAGGCACTATTGAGCTCAGGCGTGCAAAAAACGAAAAAGTCTGCCCTTGAGGATCTTCTATTCCACCGAGGGTGCAACGTTCATGCGGCTAGGTAAATACAAAGTAATTAGAAGGAGGAAACAATTTGAATTTATCCTAAAAAAAAAAAAAGTCATTAATGTATAAATTCCCTTTGACCCAGCAAAACTGGACATATGACCCAAGGAGGTCAAAGGCAGAGGGAAAGGCCTTGTGTGGATCATAATTATTATAGCTGAGCTTTTTGTACTCTAAAAGAAATTGATGGAAGAAAACCCATTGGGAAATGGCTAAACAAAGTGGTATTTCGATGCAAAGGGATACGGTTGAATTATAAGAAATGGCCGGCATGAAGAATTGAGAGAAACTTGGGAAGACCGTTATTAAATGATGTTGAAAAAAATAATCAGGGCTAGGACAACAGTTTTCCCAGGGATCATGAATGGTAAGGAAAACACCAAAAGGCTAGAATTCTGACCTCACTGTGCCCAAAGGTGACTTCAGAAGACTGATGGAGAAGCATCCCTCCTGAGCCTCCAGAGAGAGGCAAAGTCTTGTCGATACAGAATGATTTTTTTTTTCATTGATTGTACTTATTTGTTAAAAGAGAAGGTTTTGTTGGGGGGGGGGGAATGGCCAGTGGAGAAGGGCAGTAAGAAAATATTTAAAAAGAAAAAAAAAAGATCATTGGTAGTTTGGTTAAGACAGTTTTTGTCGAATAGATAAATAGGGTTGGAAACCAAACAGCTAGCTTGTAAGAGGTTGAAAATTGAAATGGGAAGTTGGTCCCTAAAGAACACCTGGGTTCAAACTGGGAGAGCACCAGGATGCTAATGATGACATGATAGCAAAAATAACTTTAACAGGTAAAGAACTTAAGCTCCAGTAGAGTAGTTAGCATTTTTGACAAGAGGGAAAGAATCTTCTACATAGCTGCTTACATGAGGAACTCCCACCAGCCTGGGCTGGATCTAGATGGAGACTTCCGCCTTTCCTTTGGGCCAGTCCCTTTTATTTATTCAGATCTCTCTCTCTTTTTTTTTTTGAACCCTTGTACTTCGGTGTATTGTCTCATAGGTGGAAGATTGGTAAGGGTGGGCAATGGGGGTCAAGTGACTTGCCCAGGGTCACACAGCTGGGAAGTGGCTGAGGCCGGGTTTTCAGATGTCTCTTAAGGGGTCTTATAGGGAGTTGTAATAAATATAAGACTTCTACCGAGCACTATGAATTAGATCAGGTGTCACAGAAATTCCATTGGCTGGCAATACTCTAGCTGGAATTGAGAGACACAGACAGACAGACAGGTAGAGAAGAGAGACAGAGACAGAAAGGGAAAGGAAGAGAAAGAGGAAGAGGAAGGGAGAGAGAGAGGGAAAGAGGAAGAAAGGGAGAGGGAGAGAGACAGAAACAGAGAGATCTTTTGTTTAGCTGTCTTTCTTTATAAAGCCTCCTCCAGAAAACAGGTACCCTGATACACTCTTGGTTGAGCTGTAAACTTGTCTAGGAGTTCTGAAAAGTAATTTGTAGAGGGGCAGCTGGGTAGCTCAGTGGATTGAGAGTCAGGCCTAGAGATGGGAGGTCCTGGGTTCAAATTCGGCCTCAGACACTTCCCAGCTGTGTGACCCTGGGCAAGTCACTTGACCCCCATTGCCCACTCTTACCACTCTTCTGCCTTGGAGCCAATACACAGAAGTTAAGGGTTTAAAAAAAAAAGTAATTTGTAGAGTATATAATTAAAATAGGCACACCCTTTGACTTAGCTATCCTGTTATTAAACCTATGTCCCAAAGATATCAGAAAAAGAGGGAAGGCAGGGACCATCAGAACAACTTTTTTTCATTAGCAGCTAAACAAGCAAACAAAACCTACCAAAAAATAGAAAAAACTCTACAAGCTTAGGGAGTGCCCATCAATTGGGGAATATCTGGAAAAAACAAAACAATGAATATGAGGAATCAAAGCAACAGCTAGCATGAGACATTGGAAAGGGGAAAGGGAAAGGAGTGAGCATTTATATAATGTCTGTGTAATGGGTTCTATATAGTATTAGATTATATTCGTAGGCATTATGTAAAATTACATTTATTAATACTATTTATGGTGCTGACTTTGCTCTAGGCTTTGTGCCAAACAATGCTTTCAACAAATATTATTTTCTTTAATCCTCCCTAAGAAGTAGACGCTATTATTTTCACCATTTTACAATTGAGGAAACTGAGGCAGAGAGTTTTTTGGTTTTTTTGGTTGTTGTCATTTTTAGCCCCTTTCCCGAGTTCACATGGCTAGCAAGGGTCTGAGGCCAGATTTGAATTCATGTGTTCCTGATTCCTGGCCCAGTGCTCTCTCCACTACACCATCAGCTGGGTTATGTTTGAAGTCAGAAGACCTGGGTTAGCATCCCAGCTCTGCTATCTAATTATGTAACTTTGGGGAAGTCACATAAACCCTCTGAGCCATAGTTCCCCATCAGATGGGCTAGATGGTTTTAATTAATTCATTTTTATAAAGATATTTCAATTTACCAATTACGTGTAATAACAAATTTCCACATTAAGTTTTCTGAAGTTATATGATCCAAATTGTCTCTATCCCTCCCTTCCCTCCCCACTCCTGGAGCTGGCAAGCAATTTGATCTGGGTTATACATATATTATCATGCAAAGCACACTTCTATATTGTTCGTTTTTCTGAGAGAATAATAATACAAAACCAAAATCCTCAAATAAAAACCCAAATAAACTAAAGTGAAAAATCACATGTTTGATCTGCATTCTAACTTATGAGTTCTCTCTCTGAAGGTGGAGAGCATTCTTTGTCATAAGATGGACTAGATCAGTGATGGGCAAACTTTTTAAAGAGGGGCCAAAGGAAAGGAAATGCTTATCTGTCAGTCTGTTTCTAAAGCAACTCTTTGGAAGTTTCATTGTATTGTATCCTACTCATTGTATTCGTCAGATTAGAAATAATATCATGCGGCTGGATAGAACATTTCAGGGGGCCACATCTGGCCCACAGGCTGTACTTTGCCCATCACTGGTCTAGATGGTTTGAATTGTTTTTCCTTCATCAAAAAGGGGGAATTGGATGGAGATGCGAGGAAAGTATTATGAAATGATTATATAATAAATAATTTAGGAAATCCATTAGATTGTGAGTTCTTTGAGGATGAGGGCTGTCTTTTGCCTCTTTTGTATCCAACAAGCTTAGCATGGTGGCTGGCACATAGCAGGTCCTGAAATGTTTATTATATATGTATGTATATATACGTATATATATATCATATATATATGACTCATATATGTAGACAAAAGATAGTCATAAAACTTTTTTAATTAAAAAAAGGTACTTTCCTTAAGGGGAGAGATGATTTAAATTTTTTTTGTCTTTCCCCATACACAGTGTCTTACAGATAAATATTGTGGATAAATATTCATCGTTTAGTGGAATAGACAATAGCTCACTGCCCTTTGGGGAATATATTCTGTTTAAATCTCTCCTGCTTGCTCCCAAGATTCAATCTTTCCCAAGAACCTATGAGTAGCTTATAAATATGTTGCCTTGTTTTTCTGTGTATGTGTATGAAGTTGGGTCAAGTCAACAAATATTAATTAAGCACTCACTATGTGCTGGGCAGTATGTTAGGAACTGAGGGTACAAAGCAAGATGGAAATAGTTGTTGCCCTCAAGAAGATGGAGGTGATAATTAGTGAACAGTCATGTACAAACAGGATATACATAGGAGGACTTGCGGCTAATCACAGATGGAAGGCACTACCATTGGGGGACCTACCTGGGAAAGGCTTCCTGAAGAAGGTGAGATTTTAACTGAGACTTGAAGAAAGCCAAGGAAAACAGAGATGAGGAGGGAGAGCATTCCAAACATGGGTGACAGCCAGTGAGAATGTACCCCATGGATGGAGTGTCTTGTGAGAAGAATAGCAAGGAAGGCAATGCTACTGCATTGCAGAGTTTATAGTCAAGAATAAGGTGTAAGAAGACGGGAAAGGGGAGTAACTAAGTGGCTCAGTGGATTGAGAGCCAGGCCTAGAAACAGGGACGTCCTGGATTCAAATCTGGTCTTAGACACTTCCCAGCTGTGTGACCCTGGGCAAGTCACTTAATCCCCATTTGCCTAGCCTTTACCATTTTTCTGCCTTGGAACTAATTTTTTTTTTTTTTTTTTTTTTTTTTTTTTTTTTTATCCTGGGACTCCATTCTAGGAGAATAGGGCCACAACCAGTAGGCAATGGGACACATAGTCACTCAGGGTCACCCAGCTGGGAAGTGTCTGAGCCCGGATTTGAACCTAGGACCTTTTGTCTCTAGGCCTGGCTCTCAATCCACTGAGCTAGCCCAGCTGCCCCTACTTTAGGTTGCAGTTTCTTTAGCAGATGTAGTTTTTACAGGGTGGGGTTGCTAGCCCCACGCCCAACCCTCCTCCTTTTTTCATCCAGGCTAGGGACCGTCCTTGGCCCAGGAGTGGTAAGGGTAGGCAATGGGGGTCAAGTGACTTGCCCAAGGTCACACAGCTGGAAGTGTCCGAGGCCGGACTTGAACCTAGGACCTCCAGTCTCTAGGCCTGGCTCTCAATCCACTGAGCCACTCAGCTGCCCCCCCCCCTTGGAACTAATACACAATATTCATTCTAAGATGGAAGGTAAAAGGAGATAGAGAAGGAGAAGAAACAGCTACCAGGCATGAGGGATTTCAAATGCCAATCAGGTTTTTTATATTTGACCCTGATGGTAATAGGGAGCTACTATAATTGATTAGAAAGGGGTGGGAAGAGGAGCAGAATAAGATAATATTAGCACATTTCTTAACTCTTATCTTCTGTCTTTATTTTTTTTCTTTTTCTTTTTTAAATTTTATTTTCTTAAAAAATTTTTTTCTTTGGTTACTTGATTCATGTTCTCTCCCTCACTTCTTTCCTCCCCCCTCCCAGAGTTGATAGGCAACTCCACTGGGTTATATCTGTATTATAACTCAAAACCTATTTCCATATTATTCATTTTTGGAATAGAGTAGTCTTTTAAAACCCAAACCCCAAATCATATACCTGTATAAACAAGGGATACATCACATGTTTTCTTCTGGATTTCTACTCCCACAGTTCTTTCTCTTGATGTGGATAGCATTCTTTCTCATAAATCCCTTGGGATTGTCCTGGTTCATTGCATTACTCCTAGTAGCAAAGTTGAGTACATTTGATCATTCAGTTTCTGTGTATAATGTTCTCCTGGTTCTGATTATTTCACTCCACATTAGTTCATGGAGGTCTTTCCAATTCATATAGAAATCAAGCAGTTCACCATTCCTTATAGAGTTGATTTCTTATAAATTTGACTTAGTTCTTTGTTTATTTGAGAAATTAGACCTTCATCAGAGAAGTCTGTTATTAAATTTGTTTCCCAGTTTGTTGCTTCCCTTCTAATTTTGGTTGCATTGCTTTTGTTTGTATAAAACCTTTTTAATTTAATATAATCAAAGTTATTCATTTTATATCTTGCAATGTTTTATCTTCTGTCTTTAAATCATCACTAAGAATCAGTTCCAAGACAGAAGACTGGTAAGGACTAGACAGTTGGGGTTAAGTGATTTGCCCAGGTTCACACACCTAAGGAGTATCTACCTAGCTTCCCCAAGATAATTTTTTGCTCCTAAGGAAAATCACTCTGAGAGCAGAGTGGATGATGGACTTGAGTGGGAGGTGACTTGACACATGGAGAATGTGAAGAGCCCGCTCTTCCCTCTTCGCTTGATTGGGTCTCTGGAGGTGGGATGGTGTGGCGAAAATGAAATGAAACGAGCCAGAGTGCAAGTGAAATTGCAGAGGCTGTTCTCTGTTGCCATCTACTGATTTTTATTTTTATACCCTTTTTTCTTTATGATCTCATATAGGTTTTGATTTTCCCATACACTCAAAATCACATATTAACTTTTGAAACATCATAAGATTGGCATTTACTAATTATCTTACTGTGGTTAAACAAAGAAGCAAGCTTGTCAAGAATTATTCATTACTGAATGGCTTAGTTGAAACTTATTCTTTTCAGCCATCCGTAAGGTACAAGAACATCATTTCCTAGCTAAGCATAATAGTTAATTATATTTTAACTAATTAAATCATGTATATTGTTACGTTATACTATTCATTCCCATTATCAATCAAGGAGATAGTTATGGCACTTGATTACATCAAGCAAGATACAATAATATCAGTCTGGTCCAAATTTTGTTCCCATTATGTTCTTTCATTTTTCACTGTTTTTTTTTAAGTATGTTTGCTGTTCTTTCTGCTATAGGGTTAATAAGAATGCAGTTCTGGAAGGGTGATTCTGTGCTAATTTGTCATTCCCTTATTTTCCTTGTGTTTCACTGTTTCTTTGGTCTGTGGGAGTTTGGGAACAAACCCAGGCCAGGTATTTTCTTGCTGGGAACTTTAGAAACTTGCATTAACTCACTAACTGCTGGTTTTTTGCTGGGCTGATTCTAGGGGAAATTTCTATACTCTGGGGGTTTGTACAGGGGTTTATCTTGGGATAGTGGGTAGTCTGTGACTGTGATTGTTCTTGTTTTTCTGTGTCTCCTTGGAGCCGAATAAGGATGTTGATTGCAATAATTTCAATGCAAGTGAATGTCACTATAAAAAGAATCACGTAGGGGAAACTGAGTGTGGAATTTCCATCCTCCCAACAACCTGCCATGCTGGATTGTCAGAGCTGGTGACTAACCTTGCAGGAGAACAACCAGCTGGCCATTGCAAGAGTCCCAGAGAGAGGTACTGAGGGCTGCCACCAGGTTGGTAGTAATGTCAGCAGAGAGGAGGAGACATAGACAAGATGCTGCAGGGTCTAAACAGATGTCTGTGTATGGGGCAAAAATATGGCATCACATTAGTAGAACATGTCATTGTTTTTAGGATTTTTTATACGTACTAAAACTCTGAACTCGCTCTTGAATACTGAGGCTGTCTACAGCACCATTCAGGATTCTAAGAGTTCTTCTGAAGAGTTAAATGATATTGGTTCGATCCTCTAGTTCTGTGTGTTCTTTCTACCATGAACTATTTATTGGCTAGGGAAGGTCACAGTTTTAATTAATCAGTTTAGTTGACTTTTATAAACGGATATTTACGGAAAATATATATCAAGAATAGAGGGGCAGCTGGGTAGCTCAGTGGATTGAGAGTCAGGCCTAGAGACAGGAGGTCCTAGGTTCAAATCTGGCCTCAGCCACTTCCCAGCTGTGTGACCCTGGGCAAGTCACTTGACCCCCATTGCCCACCCTTACCAATCTTCCACCTAGGAGACAATACACTGAAGTTAAGGGTTTAAAAAAAAAAGAATAGAACTATAACCATCTCCCCCCAGCACCTGGAGGCACCCCATTCTCTATACCACCTCAGTCCTTGGGGAGGGTAGGCTCAGACTTCACATAGTTTCTACATAGTATTTGCCCCCCACCTCCCGAATTCTCTTCCAGATTCACTCTAGCCTCTAGAGCAACGGTTGGCAACCTTTTTGGCCGTGAGAGCCATAAACGCCTGCAGAAGGAGGAGGATGGAGGCGGAAGGTGCTGGAATATGGGGCGGGGCTGAAGGGCCTCCTGGAGCACATCCTGGGGCTCTGCCTGGACTGGTCAGTCTGGAGGTGGAGCCAGATACCGCTGGAGAGCCTTACGTTGCCGACCCCTGCTCTAGATGGATTCCTGTCTCTGTAACTTCTGACTTCTGGCAAAACTTGGCATAGAACTGAGCTCCCAGACTTCTGGTCCTCCTCCTCCAAACCTAACAAAGCTCACAAGATCACAGTCATCTCCATTCTCCTAAAAGCAGGGGAAAAAAAGATCCAACAGAGATCCATAAGCAGGGCTGTACGTACTTTAGATCTGAGACCTCCCTCCCCACTGAAGGCTTCCGCTTCGCCTCCTCACTTAAACACGACCAGGCGTGAGCGAGAACTCTCTACATCTTAGCAGGTTAATATCTTGTTTAATCCGCCCCAGGCCTGTCTAGGCAATTGTTCAACATGTGGTCCTTTTGTGTTAGCATCCCGGAACTACTGGCAACATCTCTGCACGATCCAACTTGGGGATCAGGTCCTACCATTACATATCATGACAATCTGGAAACAGGGTCTTCAGCCTTTACCACATGGAGACCACCTTAGCCAAGTACATTAAAGAAAAAACCAAAACCCTTACCTTCTTTCTTAGTATCAATTCTAAGCCAGAAGAGCAGCAAGGACTTAGGCAAACGGGTGTCTTGCCCAGGATCACACACCTAGAAGCATCAGAGGTCAAATTTGAACCCAGGTCCTCTGGACTTCAGGGCTGACTATCTTCTGTGTTACCTTGTTGCCCCCAGGCACATATATTTATAATGCAAATTAGCCTTAACCACATATAATTTAAAAAAAAAAACAACCCTTATCTTCCATCTTAGAATCAATACTGAGATTTGGTTCCAAGGTAGAGGAGCAGTAAGGGCTCAGCAGTGGGGGTTAAGCTGACTTGCCCAGGGTCACACAGTTAGGAAGTATCTGAGGCCAGATTTGAATCCAGGACCTCTCATTTCTAAGGTCCCTTTCTCAATCCACTGAGCCACTTAGCTGCCCCCATATAAATAATTCAGTCCTGAGAGTGTGACCAGGAGGATCTTGGTCTAGGAAAAAGGAGTATTGACTTGGAAGATATCCCTTATAGAAGGGGACAAGCATTCCCATTGACGTTATGGATTATCAGTTGTGTCATAACTGGTATATACCTGAGCCACATCCTTAGACCCGCTTCTTTAAAACAAAACAAAACAAAAAACACTAACTAAGGAGAAAAAAACCAGACCCCCAAAGCTGAGACCTCTACCAGAGCCTGGGAGTCTGAGTTCTTTGCCCATGGATACTCAGACCTGGAATTCTGGGGCCTCAGTGTCTGGCGCCAATTTTTAAACTTGGCATCCTCCAGAATGCTCCCTACCATCCAGAATCCTCACCCAGTGACACCTTCATTAATCAATCAAAATGAATTAATAAGCATTTAGCTGTTGGGGATACAAAGACAAAGATTAAACAATTCTTCCTCTAAAAGAGCAGGGATTGATATATATATATATATATATATATATATATATATATATATATATATAATAAGTATGAAGTGGTTAGGAAGGGATGCCACAGCAGGTAGGAAGAGCTGGAAGAGCTTTGTAGGGAAGGTGGTGGTTGAACTGTGTCTTGAAGGAAGAGAAGGATTTTTTGAGGTGAAGATCAAGAAGGAGTGCATTCCGGGAATGGGGGGGGTAAGCTTGTTCAAAAAAAAAATGAGGGGGGCAGCTGGGTGGCTCAGTGGATTGAGAATCAGGC
Source organism: Gracilinanus agilis (assembly GCF_016433145.1). NCBI lineage: Eukaryota > Metazoa > Chordata > Mammalia > Didelphimorphia > Didelphidae > Gracilinanus > Gracilinanus agilis. The sequence goes on from NC_058131.1 coordinate 700,660,484, forward strand.
CCAGAGATGGGAGGTCCTGGGTTCAAATGTGACCTCAGACACTTCCCAGCTGTGTGACCCTGGGCAAGTCACCTGACCCCCATTGCCTAACTTTTACCACTCTTCTGCCTTGGAATTAACACCCAGTATTGATTCTAAGATGGAAGGTAAAAGTTAAAAAAATTAAAATAAATAAAAATACAAAAGAGAGGGAACCCATGCCAGAGCCTTGGGGTATATCTACGATTAGAGAGAGTCACATGGATGAAGATCCCCAAAAGAGAATGAGAAGGTCAGAGAAGCAAGAGAATAGTTCCAGGAAAATCTCTCTCCTTGTTGTCATGTTGTATTCTAAAGTTCCTTCTAGGTCTGACCTTCTGTCTTCTAGAGTCCCCCCCAGTTTTAACATCCTATGTGGGACTCTCCTTAAAGTCTGGGATACAGGAGATAAGAGGATCACATGTGAGGAGCAGCAAGAAAGACAGTTTGGCTGATATATAGAGCCTGCACATGATATTATTGTCTAGCTGGGCTGGAAAGGTAAGATGGGGCCACAAGGTGAATGCCAAAGAGTGGAGGTTAAATTGGATTATATAAATCTCTCCCAATTGGACATCCTGTAATTTGGAGCCATAATGAAGGACTTTTGAACCTGGTGTGAGCACCACAAAAAATTCCCAAGGAGGAAGGCAGAGCCGCTGAGATTCTACAAGATTATTGCTGGAGAGGTTATCTACTTCCTCCCAAAAGGAAACCGGCCAATTGGTAGCTTCCTGTTTTAAGTCTTGAAAACTAGGTACCAAGACCAATTGTTTCATTTTTACTCTTGGCATCTAAGAAGATTGAAAACTAGTGGTGAGGAATAGAGTGGTGATTCTTATGGCAAATGTTCTGGGTAGACATTTTTGGCGACAAGACCTCAAAATGTGCTTGAATTTAACTTCCCTCACACCTCTCTCTTCCCCAGATGTTTATTAAATTATTAAGTAAAAACTGGAATGGATCTTAGAGATTATCTAGTTCTATTATTTGATTTTTTTTTAACCCTTGCCTTCTGTCTTAGAGTCAATACAGTGCATGGGTGCCAAGGCAAAAGAGCAGGAAGGGCTAGGCAATGGGGGTCAAGTGACTTGCCCAGGGTCACACAGCTAGGAAGTATCTGAGGCCACATTTGAATCCAGGACCTCCCATCTCTGGGCCTGGCTCTCAATCTACTGAGCCACCCAGCTGCCCCTGATTACTCCATTTTTTACAGGGAAAGAAACTAAGGTCCCAAATAAGAGAAATTATTCAAGTTGTCAGGGTAAAGCTCATTTTATTTCTTACTGAATTTGAGCTGTGCTGAGGTATAAGTTAAATGGAGTCTACATATAGACTCATGGACTTGTAGACAATAAGTATTTGTTAAAGGGCCAACTAAGTAGCACAGGGTTCTTATTTGGTTTGACACTTTCTAGATATATGTCCCTTACGTCAATTAACCCCCATTGCTTAGCCCTTATTGCTCTTCTGTCTTAGAACTCACACTAAGACAGAAGGTAAGGGTTTTATCTCTCTCTCTCTCTCTCTCTCTCTATCTATCTATCTATCTATCTATCTATCTATCTATCTATCTATCCATCTATCTATCCATCCGTCTGTATGTCCATCTATCCATCTGTCCATTTATCTGTCTGCCTGTCTGTCTATTTGCCTGTCCATCTATCCATCCATCTATCCATCCATCCATCTATCTATCTATCTATCTATCTATCTATCTATCTATCTATCTATCTATCTATCTGACTATCTATCTGACTATCTATCTATCTATCTTTCTATCTGTCTATTTATCTATCTATCTATCTATCTATCTATCTATCTATCTATCTATCTTACTATCTGTCTATCCATCTGTCCATCTGTCTGTCTATCTATCTATCTATCTATCTATCTATCTATCTATCTATCTATCTATCTATCTATCTATCTATCTATCTATCTATCTATCTGTCTATCCATCTATCCATCTGCCTATCTCTCTATCCGTCTGCCTGTCTATCTATCTGCCTGTCTATCTGACTATCTGTCTATCTATCTATCTATCTATCTATCTATCTATCTATCTATCTATCTGTCTATCCATCTATCCATCTGCCTATCTCTCTATCCGTCTGCCTGTCTATCTATCTGCCTGTCTATCTGACTATCTGTCTATCTATCTATCTATCTATCTATCTATCTATCTATCTATCTATCTATCTATCTACCTTACTATCTGTCTATCCATCTGTCCATCTATCCGTCTATCTATCTATCTATCTATCTATCTATCTATCTATCTATCATCTATCTATCTATCTACCTATCTATTTGCCTATCTATCTTACTATCTGTCTATCCATCTATCCATCCGTCTATCTATCTATCTATCTATCTATCTATCTATCTATCTATCTATCTATCTATCTGTCTGTCTGTCTGTCTGTCTGTCTGTCTGTCTGTCTGTCTATCTTACTATCTGTCTATCCATCTATCCATCTGTCTATCTCTCTATCCGTCTGCCTGTCTATCTATCTATCTATCTATCTATCTATCTATCTATCTATCTATCTGACTGTCTGTCTGTCTGTCTGTCTATCTATCTGTCTGTCTGTCTGTCCGTCTGTCCATCTGTCTGTCTGTCTATATCTATATCTAGAGGTATTTATTAAGTTCCTGCTAAGTGCCAGGTACTTTGCTACGCACTGTGGATACAAAGGCACGAACTGGTCCGTGCCTTACTTAAGGAGTTCCTGGCCTGATGGGGAGGCAACCCGCAGACAAGATCTATGCAGGCTAATTTAGAGGCACTAGAGGGAAGGAGCTAACTCGCACTAAGGGCAGATCAGAAAGGCTTTCTGCGGAAAGTGGAGTGGAGTTTTAGCTAGGACTTGAGGGAAGCCAGGAGGCAGAGGTGAGGAGGGAGGGTGGGGGTTCCAGGCATGGGGAACAGCCAGGGAAAATGTCCAGAGTCTGGAGACAGACTGTCTTGATCAAGGAATAGTGACAAGGCAAATGTCACTAGATTAGAGAGTCTGTAGTAGGAATAAGGTGTCAGAAGCCTGGGAAGGGAGGAGGAAGCCAGGTTGGGAAAGGGCTTTGAATGCCAAACAGAGCATTTTGCATTTGATCATGGAGGTGAGTGCATCAGTGGGGAAGGAGTCAGATACCCTTTTGTCCAATCCCCCTTCTTTTACAGATAAGGAAAACAGAGACCCAGCCCTGGGGTCAGAGGGGACTAAAACCCAGGCTTCCCCTAGGCCAGCACCATGTCGGTCAGGCTGCTGACTTTTGGCCCAGCTCAGGGTCAGAGGAACAGGGCCCTTGAAGAGCTCTTGGCCTTGGGCTCAGGACAAGCCCCTGGGGTGGGGGGAGGTAAGCCGCTGGTCCATCCAAGGTCCCCCGATCTCAAGCTCAGACACAGCTTCTTGGGAAAGTTTAAATAGTTTGGGAGAGCAAAAGCTTCCAGGGAAAGAAGAGCTTTCAGATTCAGAGAGCAGAGGGAGCTCCAGGAATGGCTTCCTAGAAGAGCTAATTAATGGAAGGTGTTCCCCTCCCTTGACCCTCACCTCCCATATCCCACTCTTCCTTCCAGTCTTTAGGTGTTGGGTCTGGAAGAGGGAGGACCTGGATTAAAATCCAGCCTCAGATGTTTACTATCTGTGTGGCCCTGGGCAAATTGATTAACTCCCGCTTGCCTCAGTTTCCTTAGCTATAAAATGGGAATCAGAATAGTACCCTTCTCCTGGGGTTGTTCTATGGGTCAGAGAGATAATATTTGTAAAGCACTTAGTGCAGTGACTAGCACAGAGAAAGACTGTTTCCTCCCTCATACCTGAAGCCCCTTCCTGGGAAGTGCCAGAAGGGGTGTGGAGATATGACACTGCTCAGTCAGGTTGACTCTTCTTCCTGCCCCTGTCTATACTGTACTGTGCTGTACTGTCTATAGGCTTTTCTTGGCAAAAATACTGGTGTGCCGTGCCATTTCCTTCTCCAATAGATGAAGGCAAATAGAGGTGAAATGACTTGCCCAGGGTCACATAGCCAGAGGTATCCAAGGCAAGATTTGAACTCAGGTCTTCCTGACTCCAGGCCCAGCGCTCTATCCATTGAGCCGCCTAGCTGTTTCCTCAGGAGAAGGACTGGCCTTACTTTGCTTGACTCCAGGGGACAAAAGCTGGAGCAATGAGTAGTAGTTACAAAAAGGCCAATTTAGACTTGGTGTCAAACCCCTCAAACTTTCTAAATGAAGTGGAATGGGGGCAGCTAGATGGCACTTCACTCTCAGTTTCTTCATCTGTCAAATGGGCTGGAGAAGGAAATAGCAAACTAGCTGTGTGACCCCGGACAAGTCACTTCACCCCGTTGGCCTCAGTTTCCTCATCTGTCAAATGAGCTGGAGACAGAAATGGCAAACCAGCCCAGCGTCTTTGCCAAGAAAACCCCAAACGGGGCCACGACTGAACAGCGACAGAACGAAACGGAATGGGCTGCCGGGGAGGCGGCTGGAGGATCCCTCGTCCGTTTCAGGAATGGCTGCTCGTGAGCCGAGGTCCCTCCATCCGTGTCGCAGACGGAGCGGATCCTCGGAGCCTTTTCCTGGCTCTTAAGCTTGGAGCGTGGTCCCTCTAGTGGCCAATGCGAGGTACTGCTTTTATTCCGGCCCCGCAAAAACCTGCCCCGCAACCTAGAAATCAAGTATCTGTAAACGGGGACCTGTTTATACTCCGCGCAGGCTCTAGTGGAACCCCTGACGTTGCTTGAGCCCTGCCAAAGAGATCTGGGGCCGGGGGTGGG
>NC_058131.1:700668225-700677749 GCF_016433145.1 Gracilinanus agilis
CCTCTCCCTCTCTCCCTCCCTACTTCCCTCTCTCCCTTCTTCTTCTGTCTGTCTGTCTGTCTGTCTGTCTGTCTCTCCCTCATATCTAAGAATCAATACTGTGTATTGGTTCCAAGCTAGGCAAGGGATTTAAATGACTTTCCCAGGGTCACATAGCCAGAAAGTTTGAACCTAGAACTTGCTGTCTCTAGACCTAGCTTTCAATCCACTGAGCTACCTGTCTGCCTCCTAAATTCATTTTCAGTAGAAATCATTATAAGGAGATATTATAATTTTATTTGGAAATAACAATTTTCAGCCTACTATTCCTAGTACATAGTTTGGTATTCCAGAGTATTATTTACATTCTAGGCCTTCTAGTTTACCAATTTAACTAAACTGGGAAAGATATTAATTTCTACAAGCTTTCATGCTTTTCTGAGGTTAAAAAAGCATTATGCTTTTAAATGATTTTTTTTTAGGATTCCCCCAAACAAATAGGTATTTCATTTTAATTAGCCTTCTATACTGTAAATATATATAAATATGTATGTTTATATATGTTTATATATCTATATGCATACATATATATGCATGCATTTTGTTTTTCTAGCAGTCATTTTTGGATATATCCTTCACTTCCTTTCCCCTTCTCCTAGCCACTATACCTTCCTTTGTAAAAAAGAAAAATCAAGATTCCTCAGTGTATGTACTGAACTGGATGGCTGCTGAGATCCCATCCAACACTCAAATTTTGCTTTTCCATGAAAAACAGTTAAGTAAAACCAACCAACCGAGAAACCAACTCTGCCAGCAGACACAACATCTCTGCATTCATTGTCACCCTTTCAAAAAATGAGTGCAGTTCATTTCCTCCAGATGGATTTTTGAGTAGGTCTGAAATCCTGAACGTAGCCGTGATCAGTGTCATCATTCAGATCTTGAAGTGATTGGATCCAGAATGAGTAAATTGGAATTTTTAGTTGGTTTAGCTGCTTACTCTTTGAAACTTCTTGCTTACTCTTGAAGCAACTGGTTTGGGAAACCATGGGGTTCTCTTCCACACCATATAAATCGGTCACTGCAGACCAACATATAAACAAGTGATTTTTCATAAGACAAAATTAATTGCTCATATAAATTTCTTAATAATTTAAAGATGACAAAATGTTTTCCTCACAACGACCTTGTGAAGTAGGAAATATAAATGAATGATTTCCATTTTGCTGGTGAAGAAAAGGTTTAGAGAGATGGAATAGCATGAATAAATCAATAGGTATTTAATAAGTGCCTACCTTGAGCGATAGGCATGTAGGACACCAAAATGAGAAGTTTTGCCCTTTGGGAGCTTACATTCTACCAAGGTCATACAAAATGTTCATAGATAAGTAAATTTCAGAGTTAGATCTATTTTTTACAAAATCAGTTCTCTTATTTTCTAACTCTGTCTGATCCCTACCTGGTTCTCTCTCTGTCTTTGTCTCTATGTTGTTGGAAGATCTGTGATTTCACTGGGGTAGAGAACACCAGGGTAAGAAACTCCCTTTACCAATGCAGATATTTGCAAATAAAAGCTTTAGGTGAGGGGAGAGGAGGCACTAACAATGAGGAGAATCACTAACAGGTCTTTTTTAAAATTTATTTTTTTAATTGTATTTTAAATACAATTTTATTGATTAAGAAAATTTTTCCATGGTTACATGATTCATGTTCTTTCCCTCCCCTCCTCTCACCCCCCTCCTATAGCCAACAAGCAATTCCACTGGGTTTGATGTGTGTCATTGATCAAGATGTATTTCCAGATTATTGATATTTGTACTATGGTGATGATTTAGAGTCTACATCCCCAGTCATATCCCCATCAAACCATGCGATCAAGCAGTTGTTTTTCTTTTGTCACTAACAGGTCTTTTGAAGACCTTTTGATCTTTAGAGCAAGAGTAGAGCCTTGTACTCATGTATACATTATATACATGACAAATGGTGTCTGTGTCCTTGGGCTAGCCCCCCAGAAGTCTACATTTGCAATGAAACTGGGCAGAAAAAGCCATTATTGCATTCCTGGTGCCCAGGCTCCTGGTATACTCTGCAGATAGGTCCCCATAAACTGGAGAGCCTTTTTCCCCCCTCAGAATTCTAGGGAACCTCAAGAGACTAAGGTATTTTTTTCCTCCATTTTTTTCCAGCTACGTGTGGAAACAATTTTTTGACAATTATTATTATTATTTTTTTAATTTTAAACCCTTAACTTCTGTGTATTGACCCATAGGTGAAGATTGGTAAGGGTAGGCAATGGGGGTCAAGTGACTTGCCTAGGGTCACACAGCTGGGAAGTGTCTGAGGCTGGATTTGAACCTAGGACCTCCTGTCTCTAGGCCTGGCTCTCAATCCACTGAGCTACCCAGCTGCCCCATTGACAATTATTTTTTGACATTTTAAAATTAAATTTTTCTTGCTCCCTCTCATCCCTTCCTCCCTGAGGCAGTGAATAGTCTGATATAGGTTATAGGGGTATCTTTCTAATGCAATGACTTACAAGCCTCTAACAATATGCTTTTCCATCGATTATCAGTTGATATCAATTAGGCAGCCGTACTTAATTAGCTTTTAGGAACTGATGTTTATGGAGGTAATGCAATAAATATTGTTCATACAAAAATATTCCCTTAAACTGGAGGCATTCTCTCCCAGAAGTACACGCAGATCTGGAGGAAAGGGGACTCAAATTTAGCATGTTTTTGGCAAATGTTATCATTTAAAGGCAACTTCAGGTCTTTCCTCCTGTTTTTGAGGCCCTCATGATGCAGACATAATGTAGCTTTCTTTTGGGTTCCTTATGTAGTCCTGAAACCACCTTTCCCTCAGTGTATTTAGTTTGTCTTGGTATCCACCCCTTTCCTCTCCGACCCCTGAGAAAAACACCTCATATAACAAATATTTTTAAAAGACAGTAGAGGAAAAAAATCAACAAAACTAATTAATGTGTTGAAAAAGTCTGAAAATATAGGCAATGCGCCACACCCAGATCATACCTGTACAAAGGAGCACAGTGGTGATGTCTTTTTATGTTTTTTAATTTGGAGCCAAACTTGTTCTTTGTAATTTTGCAACATTTCTTTCTATTATTTTGGGATGTTTTTCTGCTCCTCCATTTACATTGGCATAATCATGGGGAATATTGGTTTCCTGACTTCGCTTATTTCATTCTGAATCAGTTCATGTAAGCCCTTTTTTGATCTTCTGTATTTATCTTATTTATTGTTTCTTTCAGCATAGCAATATTACATTAATATATCATGATTGTTCTGCCATTCCCCGATTCATTGGTATTGACTTTGTTTTTAATTCTTTGCTACCACACACAAAAAAACTGCTGCTAAGGGGCAGCTGGATAGCTCAGTGGATTGAGAGCTAGGCCTATAGACGGGAGGTCCTGGGTTCAAATCTGGCCTCAGACACTTCCCAGCTGTGTGACCCTGGGCAAGTCACTTGACCCCCATTGCCCACCCTTACCACTCTTCCACCTAGGAGCCAATACACTGAAGTTAAGGGTTTAAAAAAAAAAAAGAAAAAAATGCTGCTATAAATGCTTTGGGATACAGTTGAACTTTCTTTTTCTTTTTCAGAGTAGCCAATAACATTTATTCATTCCAATATGCCGTAAGTTTTAAAATTTTCTTTTAAAAATTATATGTGGAAATACTTTTTAAAAATAGTTTTCCCACATTCTGGGATTCAGATTCTCTCCCTCCCTCCACCTTCTTCCCGAGGTGGCAAATGGTTTGTTACAGGTTATTCCAGTGCCTTCATGCAGTGCATGTTTCCATATTCCCAGTGCTGTGACAAAAGACACATATCACACATACAATAAAAAGGAAAGGAAATGAAGGATATGAAGGAAATAAAATGAATGATTGCATGCTTTGATCTGCAATCAGATTCCAACATGAACTTTCTTTTTTATCAGTGACCTCTGTGGGATGTATGCCTACTCATGGAATCTCAGGGCTTGGATTCCCCTTTAGTGTGGATACCCCTTTTGTTTCCATTGTAGTAATTTTACACGTTGACTTTGGGGGTTTCTTATTTTACACGCCATCTTCCCCTGTTTCTCTGATTCCCTTATTTCTTTTTTTTTAAACCCTTAACTTCTGTGTATTGGCTCCTAGGTGGAAGAGTGGTCAGGGTGGGCAATGGGGGGTCAAGTGACTTGCCCAGGGTCACACAGCTGGGAAGTATCTAAGACCAGATTTGAACCCAGGACCTCCCGTCTCTAGGTCTGACTCTCAATCCACTGAGCTCCCCAGCTGCCCCCTGATTCCCTTATTTCTGTGATTTCTTATTATGCAATATTATTCCATCACATTCATACTCAAAGAGATTCGTTATTTCATCTATTTGGACATTCCTTCTAGTAATGTAAGTCTTCCCATTCTGTGGGACTCTCCTGTAGGTTCTTTCATTCTAATGGAGGAGACCACACATATAAGGGAATTAGATTATAAACTTCTTGAGGACAGAGGCTGCCTTTCCCCCCTATTTTGTGTTCCCCAGTGCTTAGAACAGTGGCTGGCACATAAATGTTTATTGATTGATTGACTGAATGGTGGCCAGGGAAGGGAGTTTTGATCTGGGAAGTTATAGAGATTGCAAGCAAAAGTGCACAGATCTATCATTTCCAATTGGTTTGATTACAATTCTGAGAACAAGAAGTGGAAGGATAATAGAAGTATCACTCAGGGAAGGAGATGGGGTAGATATGGCTAGGGGAATGAGTCTGTGTGATCAGGAATTAAGAATCGAGTAACCTAATTCCTTTTGACTCTGGGCTAGTTTGGAGGGTGGAACGCATGCAACAGCAGGGGCAGAAAATGGATTCCACGAGAAGCCTGCCATCATTAAAGGAGTTTTGCAAATTTCTGAAGGCAATCCATCCTGCTGTCCTCTTCCTGTCAAACCCAAGAAACAAACAAACCAGTTATAGTCATATGTCACAGGTCTTCAAAATTAATTTAATTTAATTTTAATTTTTAATTTAACAGCTACATTTTCTTTTCTTCCCACCTCCTCTCCCCAATGAGGGGGAAAAAAGCCCGAGAAAAACAAAGCCCTTGTAGTGAAAATGCAGTTGAACAAAATAAATTCTTTGGCTAAAAATATTTCTATCTCCTTCTACATCTTGGATCCATCACCTCTTTAACAAGAGTGACATTCCAGAGTTTTATTTACCCATTACCTAGTCAATGAACATTCGCTTTATGTCTAGGTCTTTGCTTTCACAAAGAATGCAGCTATTGATATTTCGGTATTGATTAGGTATTTGTTTTTCCTCTTTGACTTCTTTGGGGTTTATGCCCAGCTGTAGTATCACTGGGCCAACAGGTACAAATCTTTAGTCATTTTCCTTAGGTAATTCCAAATTGGGATGTAGAATGATTATACCAACTCACAGCTTTGCCAACCATCTCTCTATCTTTCCGTAGCCTTTCCTATGTTGATTCGGTGCCAGGATTTTTATAAATGTGCTTGTCAAATCACAACAACTTCCTTTGAATAACATTTTTCTATATGCATTAATTTATATAATATCAATAGATCAAGGCAAAGCAATTATTATTGATCCATTCTTGAAAATAGTCCATAACTAAAGGAGAAGCAGTTTGGTGCAATGGAAAGAGGGTATCTAAGGGTGAATCTCTTATCTTTTGTCTTAACTATTTGAAAAGAGGAGAGAGGTAAGGGCTAGGCAATTGGGGTTAAATGACTTGCCCAGGGTCTCACAGCTAAGGAAATGTCAGAAGTCAAATTTGAACCCAGGCCCTCTCTACTCCAGGCCTTGTGTTCTATCTCCTTTGCCATCTGGTTGCCCCTCTGAGTTTGAATCTTGCTTCTCCTACTTAGTACCTGAATGACCTTGGACAAATGACCTCATCTCCTTGGACCTCAATTTGCTCATCTGTCTTATGGAGCATTTGGACTAGAGAATTTCTAATTTCTCTTCCAGCTCCAAATGTGTACACTTCAAAGGGCAACTCAGATGTCTGTGTAGCCTTTAGCAGAGCTGATCTACTCCTGACCTTGAGTGTACGTCACAGTATAGCCAAGGTCTGTACCAATTGGGCCCCCAAAGTGGCTCCACGGTTGTTTTGCCCATGCCTGCTCTATTTTGTTAACTATAAATCATGGATGGGTAAGTTTGCAGAATATGCAGATGTCTCTTTCCCTTGGAACCTTAAACCTCCGCAGCACACACATTGTCATGCCTTACTAATGAACATCATTCAGCTTTTCAATGATTCGGTGATTTTAACAAGGCAGAAACTAGAAACGAGGCAGTGACAAAGACAAGTCACAAACAAACCTCGATGCCCTTCCAGCCCCATGGCAGAGCCCAGGCTGATGCCTTTGGTTTTATTGTCTCTCTTACGAGTCTTCTTTATGATTTATTCCCGCAATTGATTAACAGAAACTCATTTTCTGCAAATGGGAACATGTTTATCTTATATGATTCATCTGATTACTTCATACATCGAAAGTCATACATCAAATGAAACTGGCTTTTATCTTCTACAGGGGGGAGGGAGGGAGAAGGGAAGAGGGAGAAAAGGGAGAACTGCTTGCTAGCAAAGATAACCTGTCCTTTGGTCTTTGCTTATCAGTGTTGTTTGGTGATTGACATCAACCCAGGTTCAAACTCTCCTGCTGGAAAACCCAAATGATAATATCCCCAACTTGTACTATTCAAGAGTGACTCATAAACATTAGGGAATCTCTCTAATCTCTATGCCTATGGTACATGGGAAGCATCAGCCTGGTGAACATATACCCAACTGGACAAATGCTAATCAAACGCCTATTGTGTGACCCTAGAGCAGTGGTTCCCAAACTTTTTTGGCCTCTCGCCCCCTTTCCAGAAAAAATCTTACTCAGCCCCCTGGAAATTAATTTTTTTTTAAAATTTAATAGCAATGAATAGGAAAGATAAATGCCCCTGTGGCCATCACCACCTTCCTAGATCGCTGCAGCACCCACCAGGGGGTGGTGGCGCCCACTTTGGGAATCACTGCCCTAGAGGAAGGGTTCTTAACTTGGGGATCCATTGACCTTCAAGGGGCCTGGGGGATTGATTTCAGAGAGCCCGTGAATTTGAGTGAGGAAAAGGGACAGCTTTATAGTCATTAACTTATAACTGAAGGTTAATATTTCCTTCAATGATGAATATAGAGAACAAACATTGTCCTTCGATGGGGTCCAGGGACTTTGCCAGATTTTCAGATGGGTTCAAGATGCAAAGAAGGCTGAGAACCCATGCTCGAAAGTACTTTGCTGTGCCCTGGAGAAGATGCAGAGCTTAGAGAAGCCACAGTGCCTGTCTTCAGGGAGCTTACAGTTTAGTAGGGGGGATGAGACATAAGCATATATATGTATGTAACGTAACACAGCAGGGGCACTTTGTTTACTTCTCTAAAGGGGTTCCTAAGTCTGGGCTCATATGTGTGTACTGGTTCTTCTTTTTTTTAAACCCTTTCTTTCAATCTTACAATCAATACTGCTTACTGGTTCCAAGGTGGAAGAATGGTAAGGGTTAGGCAATGGAGGTTAAGTGAGTTGCCTGGTGTTACACAGGTTGGATGTTTCTGAGGTCAAATTTGAACCCATGGCTTTCCATCTCTATGCCTGACTCCCAATCCACTGAGCCACCTAGTTGCCCCCTGTACTGGCTCTAAACCTGGGTCAGGGGCGTTTAAACCCAAAATAGAGAGGTCAGACTATTTAACATATACTTGTTAATTTATTAACATAATAATTAATTACTAGGCTGCTTAATGACGTAGAGGATAGAGTTCTGGACTTGGACCTGGAACCAGGAAGGCCCGAGTTCAAATCCAACCTCAGACACTAATTAGCTGTCTGACCCTGGGCAAATTACTTGACTTCAGTCTGAATTAATTTTCTTAATTATAAAGTGGACATAATAACAAAAATTTTGTTATTACATGTAATGCAATAATGTAAAAATTTAATTTATAAAAACATTTCCCAAAGGAAGCACCATGGCTAATGTTCAGTAAATCACTGCAGAACTGAATGGGAGTATCACTTGATTCATTCACACTTGTTTCTCCTCCTTTCTCCCATTATTCCTATTTGGTTGCTTGCCTTAATCTATTCTATTCTATCTGAGAACCAAAGAGGATTCAGAGAATCACTTCACCCTATCATAAATAAGGAGGTTCATGGGTGAGTCTACTTGTGAGCAGCTTCTTTCTGTTATATACATTGGGTCAAAAGCATAGAAAGGATTTTAAGGACTTAAGATAACTTCACAAGAGAAAAATGTTTTTCATTTGCCTTTTTCCCTCCAGTGGAGAATTTTCAGAGGCTCCAGAAGGCCAAGGATATCCTGACCAATGAGGAGAGTCGGGATCGTTATGACTACTGGAGGAGAAGCAGGATCCCTATCCCTTTCCACCAATGGGAAGCTCTGAGTAACTCCGTCAAAACGGTAGGTTTCTCTCTTTGATGGTCATGTGGTGTGTGAGATACTAAGCGCCACTATAGAATAGATCTTTGGCTTTCTTTAAAGAGCAATAGTAGGGGAGAAGACTGAGTCTGGGGGAAAGGGAACCTCGATGTAAAAGGCACCATTATATTATCTATAACATATGCTGGATTTGGAGTCAGGGTGCAAGGTTCAAATCTTGGCTTTTCCACTTATTGTCGAGGTAACTTGGTTGCCTCAGATTGAGGTGATCTTGAGATAATCTGGACTACTTGGGCTGTTCAATAAATGCATCTCCCCGCTCCCACTGGCTGTACCATTCAGCGAAGAGGATCATAAGATTGTAGATCTAGAGCTAGAAAGAACCTCAGAGGTCACCCAATTCAATCTCCTACTTTTATACCTGAGGAAACTGGACACTAGAAATTTACCCAAGGTTCCACAGAGAGCACATGGTAGAACCGGCCTATCACTTGAAGTGGGCAGAAAAAAAAATTGGCTAACACAGAAATTGCCTTAGATACTCAAGCTGCTAACAAATAGTCAATATATTCTGCCCATAAGAAATGCCTTTTTCAGGGCAGAAATTTAGTCTTTAGGCCAGCAGTAGTCTTCATGTTGCCTTGTTCACTGGTCATGTGGCACATTCAAGAACAATTTAGATGAGAGCATTGGCTAAGAGCTACCCACAATTGATTCTGATTTTGAAAAGGCTGAAGGGGTGTGGTTTATTCCTGTATACTTTGCATAACTGCCAGAGGCATCTATTTTTCTATGGGGACTAACCAAGGAGTTTTCCTCATGAATCTGTTTTAATTTTGCAAGACTCTTCCAGGTGAAGGTCTAAAAATAGTTGAAAATGTTACTCATTCCACTTCGATTTTTGACTGCAACAATCATAGGCTCATGGCAGTTATTCGTAAGCTATGTTTTGCTAGATGCTCACTTTTTAATTTAATTTAATTTAATTTAATTTAATTTAATTTTATTTTATTTTTTAAACCCTTACCTTCCATCTTGGATTAATACTGTGTATTGGTTC